>NC_058080.1:618367977-618595835 GCF_014858855.1 Bufo gargarizans | reverse complement strand
AGTATATGGTGCCCCCGCCCCCCTTCTTGCCATACTGTACTATAAATAATAAAAACAATAAACACATATACTTACCTTATGCAGCTTAGCGATGCGATGCAGGCTTCTTCCGGCCTGTGTCCCGCTCTGTATGGCTCAGGCAGCGCGATCCGCCTCCACCAGCCTCTGATAGGCTACAGGCACTAAGCCTGTAGCCTATCAGAGGAAGGGCCAAGGGAGACGCCTCTCCCCTGCTCCTCCGCACCGTTCATCTGTATCGTTGTCCTGAGGACGGTGATACAGATGAATTTGGAGATGAGCGCTTCCACTCCTGCTGCCTCTGGACAGAACGGGCCCCCCTCCGGCGCTGGGCCCTGCTGACGGCGCCCCCCTCTTCTGTCCTGAGGGATGCGCCCAGTGAAGTCACACCCCTCGCCTGCCTCTAGAAACGGCCCTGTATAGGACTTCCAGTCTGGAGTAAGAACACTTTCACATAAGTGAGTTTTCCATCCATATGTGATGTGTGTAATCAATAATTAGCATGTAGACTGAATCCTGTCCCAGATCGTCTGACCTGTACCTGTGCTGCCTGCCATGATCCATTGCTTTTTTGACTTTGCCTCTGCCTCATCCTTTGGTCCAACACTGTCACTCCTCACTACAACTTGACCTGCTGACTACAACTGTACCTCTGGTACCTTGTACTGGTACCCCCTGGACCAGCTGCCTCGTGTGCCATTCCTCCTCAAGAGGTAGCAACCTGGTGTTCCCCTTGGGAAAGTCTATCCCCACCATCAGGGGTACTGTGAAGAATGAGGGGTTCACTTAGACAACGCCCTTAGAGGAAGTTGGTCACGTGGCACAGTGGATTCACGCCTGCTGGTTCGTGACAGTACGCTCAGGCCATGGACCCCACTGCTCACCCCAAGCCTGCTTTACAGGAATTGTTATATGACAAAAGACATTAGAGCGAATACCAAGATGTCCTGATGCAGTTCATGCATAATATCACTGCCCGCCTGGATGCCATCTCCCCTCGAGCTACTGCAGGATCATGAGTCGGTTCTACCCCTGCAGTTCCTGTACCTGTGACTCTGTATTTTTGCTGTAGTGGCGATTCTAAAACCTGTTCTGGCTTTCTAAACCAGTGCTTGATCCACTTCGAGTTGCACAGGCATAAGTTTTCTACTGAGAAGTCCAAGGTCACCTTCACTGTGTCCTTGCTGTCTGACGAGGCCCTTGCTTGGGGAAATCCTATTTGGGAACATGGAGGTCCATACACCAATAACTTGCAGTTTTTCTTGGCTGCTTTTTGGCTGGTCTTTGAAGAGCCTAGCCTCATGAACTGCGCTACTTCAGCTCTGCTGCGTCTATGTCAGGGTTCACTGTGTGTGGGTCAGTATGCCATCCAGCTTCATACCATGGCTGCAGAACTTGCATAGAACAATGAGGCTCAACTGGCAGTGTTCTGTTAGGGCCTTTCTGACTGGAGTAAGGATGAATTAGCTGTTCGCGAGTGTCCATCCACTCTGAATGCTCTGATCACCTTGGCTACAATTGATATGCGATTCATGGAAAGTTCTAAGGAGGTCACATGCACCAGATTGTCTGACCAGGAGTGTCTACTCTGCAAAGCAGAGAACCTGAGTCTGTATTGTGGAGGGCAAGGCCCACGTCGTGCATAACTGTCCACAAAACTGAAATATCTAGGACCAGTAGGAGAGTGGTTCTAGACAAGAAGTCCTCTACAAAACTTTCAGTTCCAGTGACTCTCTCTCTCACAAGGGAGTTACTGATAGAGGCCGTCTAGAAAGGCCTCTGTGAGTGGCTTCAGTAAGGCCTCTTTCACACAAACTATATGGATTTGGTCTGGATGCGTTCAGGAAAACTCACACCATTTCGCAAGCAAGTTCAGTCAGTTTTGTTTGCGATTGCGTTCAGTTTTTATTGCGCGGGTGTAATGCGCATTGATGCTTTTTTCACACACGTGATAGAAAACTGAATGTTTATAAACATCTCTGAGCAACTATCAGTGAAAAACACATTGTATCCGCACTTGCTTGCGGATGCGATGCATTTTTTACGCATTCACTTCTATGGGGCCAGCGTTGCGTGAAAAACGCAGAATATAGAACATGCTGTGATTTTCATGCAATTTCATGCAAACGCTCATGTGCACAGACCCATTGAAATGAATGGGTCTAGATTCAGTGTGGGAGCAATGCGTTCGCATAACTCATTGCACCCGTGCAGAAAACTTGCTCGTCTGAAAGGGGCCTAAATGGGCTGCCACTTCCCAAACCTGTGCTCTTTGTCACTATGCCACTTAAGTTGTAAATATGGGTTCTGCATTCAGAGATGATCTTTTTCTATGTACTGTCAGCTTCTGTGAATCCTGTTATCCTCTGTCTTTACTGGCTACGTCAGCACTCTCTATTCCTGGACTGGCAGTCTGGTCAGGACCTACTTTGGGGATCCTTCTGTCACTCCACCTGCTTATGGGAAGTTCAACCTGCTTCCTCACCTTCAGTATCCGAAGACGTGCCTGGGCTTCCTCTGCAGTATGCCAGTTTTGTGGACGTCTTCAGCAAGAAAGAGGCTCAGGCCCTGCCTCCTCATCGTTCTTATGAGTGTCCGATTGACCCTTTGCCTGGTGTAACTTGTAGTCAAGTCTACTCTGAGACCCAAGCAATATCTGAATATATCAAGGAGAATCTCAAAAGGGGGTTTATCCAGCCCTGTATCGACTATCAAGGTCTGAATAAGGTCACGGTCAAGAATTGATACCCTCTACAGCTAATCTCCGAACTCTTTGACAGGAGCCTGAGAGCTAAGGTCTTTACAAAATTAGACCTATGTGGTGCATACAACCTTATCCACATTCGAGAAAGCGACGAGTGGAAGACTGCTTTTAACACCCTCGACGGTCACTACGAGTATCTTGCCATGCCCTATGGTCTATGCAATGCTGCTGCGGTATTCCAGGAGTTTGTAAACAACATATTCTGGAACCTGCTCTATGTTTGCTTGATAGTGTACCTGGACGATATAATGATCTATTCTCCAGATATGACCTCTCACCGAAAACATGTGCAGTTAGTGTTACAGCATATGAAGGGAAATTGTTTATATGCCAAGGCTGAAAAGTGCATCTTTGAGAAAATGTCTCTACCATTCCTGGGGTACATCATCTCTGATAGTGGTTTGCAGATACAGAGAAGTTGAATGTAGTATTGAACACTGAGGTCACTGTTGCTATGAGGAGGTCGGTATCACTGAGGTCACTGTCGGTCTGAGGGGGTCGATACCACTGAGGTCACTGTTGCTCTGAGGGGGTCGGTACCACTGAGGCAACTGTTGCGCTGAGGGGGTAGGTGCCACTGAGGTCACTGTTGCTCTAGGGGGTCGGAACCACTGAGGTCACTGCTGCGCTGAGGGGGGTCGGCACCACTAAGGTCACTGTTGCAGTGATTTTATGAGGTCCGGAGGCGGCAGCGCTGCGCAGTCACGCATATTCGCGTCTCGGGGGGGAGAGGGCTGCCTTGTGTAACCAAGAACTGCTCGCGGTGAAATGGAGAGGCAAGCGTGACGTTTACATGCTCTCCTCCATTCACACAGACACGACAATACAAATTGAGCGAGCAACCAGTGTCATTGAAAAGTCCCTCTCAGTCCACGACTATAACCTTCACATGGGAGGGGTGGACTTCAATGACCAGGTGTCTCCGTATTTAGTTTCCCGACGCACCAGACGCTGGTATAAGAAGGTGTCTGTATATTTAATTCAATTGGCTCTGTATAATAGTTTTGTTCTCTACAGTAAGGCTGGGAGAACAGGATCCTTCCTCAAATTTCAGGAAGAGATCATCGAGAACCTCCTTTACCCAGGAGGTTCCGTGGCCCCATCCACCAGTGTAGTTAGCCGTCTACACGAGTGATATTTCCCCAGTGTCGTTCCTGGTACCTCAACCCAAGCGCCACCCCGAAAAAGATGTTGTGTCTGTAGCAGGAGTGGAATAAGGCGTGACACCCGCTATTTCTGTCCTGACTGCCCTGACCACCCTGCCCTATGCTTTGGAGAGTGTTTCCGGAAGTACCACTCACAGGTACACTTAGCATAGGGATTGCATCTCACAGGACAGGCACACAGGGCTATTAGGGCCCATTCACACACAGCTGCTGCAAACCTCTCCTTTCACCTGGGACAAAGTGCATAATGTACTTCACCACATCTTTGGGCGATTTGCACATTGTCCCATGGGGAAGGAGAAGTTTGTCCTATAAAGGTAAAAAAACAAAAACAAAAAAAAACACCAGTAAGCAAAAAAGTTAACGTTCAGTTTCAAAAGTTAAATAAAGTTTATATGTTCTGTTCTAGAGTTATTATAAAGTTAATAAAATTTATTGCGTTGCGGCCTGTTTTTTTCTTTTTTTTTACCTTCCAGGTGGACCAACCGATCGACTAGCTGCAGCACTGATGTGCATTCTGACAGAAGCATTGCGCTGCTGTCAGATTACACACAAGTCGGTGTATGCGGCGCTGCAAGACGAGATTTCTCCTCTGCAGTAAAAGATACGTTTGCCGAGGCATATGAGCTGAGGAGGTGGCGGTGTTCATATGCTTTGGCAAACACTTTGTATATATATATAAAAAAAAATAAAAAATCCCGGCAATGATTTATTCATCCACATCGATTGATGTGAATGGAGAAATCGGGTTTGCCAGGGCATACGAGCTAAGTGGGTATGGATGTTGGGCGGAGCTCCTATGTCCTGGCAGACGCCTTTCCCCTCCTTTTTTTTGGGCAGAGATTTTTTCATCCACATCGATCGATGCGAATGAAGAAATCTGTGCCGTTCATTTTTTTCTTTCAGCCCAGAGGCTGAACGGAAAGAAAAAAAATCTCATTACCTGTATGCTCAATATAAGGAGAATAGCAGAAACTCCTAATGCTGGCCATACATGCAATGATTGCGGAGACCCTCAAATGCCAGGGCAGTACAAACACCCCACAAATGACCCCATTTTGGAAAGAAGACACCCCAAAAAAATCATAATTTTCCTCTAACTTGTGACAAAAAATAAAAAGTTCTATGAACTCACTATGCCCATCAGCGAATAGTTTAGGGTGTCTACTTTCCGAAATGGGGTCATTTGTGGGGGGTTTCTACTGTCTGGGCATTGTAGAACCTCAGGAAACATGACAGGTGCTCAGAAAGTCAGAGCTGCATCAAAAAGCGGAAATTCAAATTTTTGTACCATAGTTTGTAAATGCTATAACTTTTACCCAAACCATTTTTTTTTTTTACCCAAACATTTTTTTTTATCAAAGACATGTAGAACAATAAATTTAGCGAAAAATTTATATATGGATGTTGTTTTTTTTGCAAAATTTTACAACTGAAAGTGAAAAATGACATTTTTTTGCAAAAAAATCATTAAATTTCGATTAATAACAAAAAAAGTAAAAATGTCAGCAGCAATGAAATACCACCAAATGAAAGCTCTATTAGTGAGAAGAAAAGAAGGTAAAATTAATTTGGGTGGTAAGTTGTATGACCGAGCAATAAACGGTGAAAGTAGTGTAGGGCAGAAGTGTAAAAAGTGGCCTGGTCATTAAGGGTGTTTCAGCTAGGGGGGTTGAAGTGGTTAAAGAGGACCCCTCTCCTCTCCGGATTTGTCTGTTTTGGTAACTACTTGCACCCCCCATGTAATAACAATCATATAACTTCTGTTCTTATGACCTTATGTTGAAGCATTCCTCTGTTATTCCTGCTATTAGTTATGAATGACTTGCTAGCAGTTTGTAGGAAAGGTCCAGATGGGGGTGTCCCTGCACAGTCTGACATTATTCAATCAGTGCTGTCAACACCCAGCTAGACCTTTATTGCAGACTACTAGCAATTTGTTCATATGTTATAGTAGGATTAATAGAGGAATGGTACAATATAGAGTCACAAGAATTGATTCCCCAGAACTGCATGGGAAATGCAAGTCATTACTAAAACAGACATCTCCCCTTCAAGTACATGATCGCTGGGGGTCCCACCTTGGTTACCAGGTTCTACTGTTCTCTGGGCCAAGTATGAACATGTAAATAGTGTTGATCTTGGGACAATCCCTTTAATTTCTTCTGCTGTTTCTGTGCCGCTGGTCACTGGGGTTTGCCATCCATCACGTGGCCATTGCTGCCCACCAAAGTTACATCCTTGTAGATGAGCTCTCAGGTGGGTATGTCGTGCCACCGGGGCTGTTGGTAGACTCTAGAGACCTGAAGCACTAGCAGACACAGGCACAATGAATGGTGGCGCATGCTTGTGTCAAGGGCACAAGCGAAAGACCAGGGCACATACCTCTGGTGCCAGGTGCTCGCACTGCCACAGTCAAATGTTGTGGATCTGGATGATGACATCACGCAGTGATAACTACTAATATAGGGTGCAGCAACCTTTCGCACTCCAGCTGCTGTGAAACTACAACACCCAGTATGCAAACTTGCTCAGTTGTCCTTGTAACTCCCAAAGAAGTGAAAGGAGGATACTGGGAGTTGTAGTTTCAGAACAGCTGGAGTGCCGGAGGTTGCTGATCCCTGATCTAGAGGCTGTCATTTTGTGTTATGCTTGATCTTGCTATCTCATTGCCCTATCTCATGCCACCAGATAATGCCACAAAATGGCCACCACCACTGGTTATTGGATTATACAGTCTTACACTGAAGACTTCATGCGCTGGGCAGAGGGACTGTCCTGGAGGCTGTAAATGGCCACATGCAGTCCTTGTATCACCATGTGCCGCCATATTACAGAAGAAATCCTTATAGCAAACAATATCTCTAGTTCAGCGTCTGATGGAACATGCCGCAATGAATGCTTGATGGATTCATAGGAAAGCTGACAGGTGACACAGGTAGAGGTCTACGGGTGACAGGTCTGTTATGGAGGTTGTATGGAGGTCTCCAGTTGGTGTGTCCAGCACTGGGATCCCTGGGACTTCTAAAAGCAGGAGTCTGAAGAACTCAGACACTTTTCCTCACTGCTGAGCGCAGTAGTGAAGACGGTCACCTGGACCTTCTATTGACGCCGTCTTCAGTACCGCACTCAGCAGCTGAGCACTTCAGACTCATCATTAGAGAGGAAAACAAGGCGCTCAGATCCGGGAACCCCACTATATTTCACAGCAAGGCCACTTACCCCACCATTGAGGATCGCGCGCCTCCTTCCTCACTTCAGAGCGGTGTGCCATAAGCTCCAGCAGCCCGCTCAAACTGACCAATAACAAAGCTCCTTACTGTAAGGAGCCTTGTTATTGGTTGTTTCAGGCAGCAGCAGCAGCATCGCTCACTGCGCTGATGAATGGCAGGGAAAAGTCTAAGGCGTATCCAGGGAGTAAAATGGCCTGAACAGGCGTCTATGACGCTTCAACAGGCGTTATTGTGACCTCTGATCCCAAGGATGTCACTCACCCCCTCATGTAACACATTAACCCCCAATAACACTAATTACCCCCTCATGTAACACATTAACCCCCAATAACACTAATTACCCCCTCATGTAACACATTAACCCCCAATAACACTAATTACCCCCTCTTGTAACACATTAACCCCCAATAACCCTAATTACCCCCTCATGTAATACATTAACCCCCAATAACATTAATTACCCCCTCATGTAACACATTAACCCCCAATAACCCTAATTACCCCCTCATGTAACACATTAACCCCCAATAACACTAATTACCCCCTCATGTGACACATTAACCCCCAATAACACTAATTACCCCCTCATGTAACAAATTACCACCCCAATAACACCAATCAGCCTATGCTGTAACACACTATCCCCCAATAACACCAGCCACCCCTTATATAAAGGCTCATTCAAACGTCAGTGTTTGGTCCGTGATTTCCATCAGTGATTGTGAGTAGTGTTGAGTGAACTTGTGTTTTCAAGTTTGGCGTACAAGGTTCAGGTTATCTTTGAATCCCGTTATGGATTCTGCTACCACGGACCATAACGGAATTCTATGACAGCATGCACCACGGAAACCTAGAAAAGGCATCTGTCATAATAGAAGTCTATGGCCAGCATAGACTTCTATTATGACGGAATGCAATATGGAATGCCTAATATAGGCTTCTGTGGTGAATGCTGTCATAAAATTCTGTTATGATCCATGGTAGCAGAATCCATAACATAGTTCTTAGATAACCTAAACTTGTACGCTAAACTTGAAAACACAAGTTCGCTCAACACTAATTGTGAGCCAAAATCAGGATTGGAGGCTCCACACACATAAGGTATAAGAGAAAGATCTGCACCTGTTCTGTGTTTAGACCTGCACCTGGTTTTGCTTCACAGTCACTGATTTATTATACTCACTTAGAACAGCGCTGACATATTCTGCAGCGCTTTACAGACATTAGCATCACTTTGTCCCCAATGAGGCTCACAATCTAAACTCCATATAGATATTGTCCTTGGTCAGAATCGAACCCAGGACCCCAGTGCTGCAAGACAACAGTGCTAACCAGTGAAACACCGAGCTGCCCATTGATGGGCTAAAATCTGAGAAAAGAAAACACTTGACATCTGCGCATTGTTTTACTAACTGTGGTATGTGAACTACGTGAATATCTAGCTGTAAGCGCCAATCTTGTAATGGAGTCTTCACTAACAGCAAAAAAGCATATATGACGTAGCATGGAGGCGCGTTCTGTTTGGTAGCATGGAACCTTCGTGCTCCGGAGAAGATGAGGCGTCTGAGAGCTGGAGTATGGGGAAGCTTTCTTAGCTGAATCAAAGAATGATGTCCACATCTCTATCAAGACCACTGACCAAAACATTGACACGTGAATGAGGCATAACTCATTAACCCCCCAATAACACCAGTCACCTCCTCATGTAACATATTAACCCCCAATAACTCTAATCAGCCCCTCATGTAACATATTAACCCCCAATAACACTAATCACCCCTCATGTAACATATTAACCCCCAAGAACACTAATCACCTCTCATGTATCACATTAACCCCCCAATAACACTAATCACCCCTCATGTAACATATTAACCCCCAATAACACTAATCACCCCTCACATTAACACCACAATAACACTAATCAGCCCCTCATGTAACATATAAACCCCCAATAACACTAATTACCCCTCATGTAACACATTAACCCCCAATAACACTAATCACCCCTCATGTAACACAGTAACCCCAATAACACTAATCACCCCTCACGTTAACACCCCAATAACACTAATCACCCCTCATGTAACACAGTAACCCCAATAACACTAATCACCCCTCACATTAACACCTCAATAACACTAATCAGGCCCTCATGTAACATATTAACCCCCAATAACACTAATCACTCCTCAAATTAACCCCCAATAACACTAATCACCCCTCATGTAACACATAAACACCTCATAACAGTAATCACCCAATTTGAGACATTACACAAATACCGCCGGCTCACTGCTATACACCATATTCCCGACCTCTTTCACAGCGCCTTGTCCCTGATACGAAACATTAACCCTCTCCTCCCCCGCTGTGCAGCATCTCCTCAGAACGTAAGATCGCTTGGTATGCCGTACCACGTGACCGTGCGTGTCACGTGATCTCCCGACGTCAGCAGGTCCTTACTGAGAAAAGAAACTAGCTGCTGCCCTAGAGGTGAGCGCCGGGTGGGCTATGTCTGGTGCGATTTATGCCATCCACACACTGGTAAGGGGGTCACAGGCTCTGAGAGGGGCTAGTAGTCTATAAGGGGGAAGCAGGAGCTGTATTACACTTCTGTCGGTATTTATGACAGACAGGAGTTTGTGGCAAGGGACATACCAATATGGTGCCTATTTAGACAGGCACTCTGCCATAGATGTATATGTGACGGGCACACACTGCCATAGATGTATATGTGATGGGCACACTCTGCTATAGATGTATATGTGACGGGCACACACTGCCATAGATGTATATGTGACGGGCACACTCTGCCATAGATGTATATGTGACGGGCACGCTCTGCAATAGATGTATATGTGACGGGCACGCTCTGCCATAGGTGTACATGTGACGGGCACGCTCTGCCATAGGTGTACATGTGACGGGCACGCTCTGCCATAGGTGTACATGTGACGGGCACGCTCTGCCATAGGTGTACATGTGACGGGCACGCTCTGCCATAGGTGTACATGTGACGGGCACGCTCTGCCATAGGTGTACATGTGACGGGCACGCTCTGCCATGGAGGCACATGTGACGGGCACGCTCTGCCATGGAGGCACATGTGACGGGCACGCTCTGCCATGGAGGCACATGTGACGGGCACGCTCTGCCATGGAGGCACATGTGACGGGCACGCTCTGCCATGGAGGCACATGTGACGGGCACGCTCTGCCATGGAGGCACATGTGACGGGCACGCTCTGCCATGGAGGCACATGTGACGGGCACGCTCTGCCATGGAGGCACATGGGACGGGCACACTCTGCTATGGATGTACAGTACAGACCAAAAGTTTGGACACACCTTCTCATTCAAAGAGTTTTCTTTATTTTCATGACTATGAAAATTGTAGATTCACACTGAAGGCATCACAACTATGAATTAACACATGTGGAATTATATACATAACAAAAAAAGTGTCAAACAACTGAAAATATGTCATATTCTAGGTTCTTCAAAGTAGCCACCTTTTGCTTTGATTACTGCTTTGCACACTCTTGGCATTCTCTTGATGAGCTTCAAGAGGTAGTCACCTGAAATGGTCTTCCAACAGTCTTGAAGGAGTTCCCAGAGATGCTTAGCCCTTGTTGGCCCTTTTGCCTTCACTCTGCACCCCAAACCATCTCGATTGGGTTCAGGTGCGGTGACTGTGGAGGCCAGGTCATCTGGCGCAGCACCCCATCACTCTCCTTCATGGTCAAATAGCCCTTACACAGCCTGGAGGTGTGTTTGGGGTCATTGTCCTGTTGAAAAATAAATGATGGTCTAACTAAACGCAAACCGGATGGAATAGCATGCCGCTGCAAGATGCTGTGGTAGCCATGCTGGTTCAGTATGCCTTCAATTTTGAATAAATCCCCAACAGTATCACCAGCGAAGCACCCCCACACCATCACACCTCCTCCTCCATGCTTCCGGTGAGAACCAGGTATGTAGAGTCCATCCGTTCACCTTTTCTGCGTCGCACAAAGACATGGTGGTTGGAACCAAAGATCTTAAATTTGGACTCATCAGACCAAAGCACAGATTTCCATTGGTCTAATGTCCATTCCATGTGTTCTTTAGCCCAAACAAGTCTCTTCTGCTTGTTGCCTGTCCTTAACAGTGGTTACCTAACAGATATTCTACCATGAAGGCCTGATTCACACAGTCTCCTCTTAACAGTTGTTCTAGAGATGTGTCTGCTGCTAGAACTCTGTATGGCATTGACCTGGTCTCTAATCTGAGCTGCTGTTAACCTGCGATTTCTGAGGCTGGTGACTCGGATGAACTTATCCTCCGCAGCAGAGGTGACTCTTGGTCTTCCTTTCCTGGGGCGGTCCGCATGTGAGCCAGTTTCTTTGTAGTGCTTGATGGTTTTTGTGACTGCACTTGGGGACACTTTCAAAGTTTTCCCAATTTTTCGGACTGACTGACCTTCATTTCTTAAAGTAATGATGGTCACTCGTTTTTCTTTACTTAGCTGCTTTTTACTTGCCATAATACAAATTCTAACAGTCTATTCAGTAGGACTATCAGCTGTGTATCCACCTGACTTCTCCACAACGCAACTGATGGTCCCAACCACATTTATAAGGCAAGAAATCCCACTTATTAAACCTGACAGGGCACACCTGTGAAGTGAAAACCATTTCAGGTGACTACCTCTTAAAGCTCATCAAGAGAATGCCAAGAGTGTGCAAAGCAGTAATCAAAGCAAAAGGTGGCTACTTTGAAGAACCTAGAATATGACATATTTTCAGTTGTTTCATACTTTTTTGATAAGTATATAATTCCACATGTGTTAATTCATAGTTTTGATGCCTTCAGTGTGAATCTACAATTTTCATAGTCATGAAAATAAAGAAAACTCTTTGAATGAGAAAGTATGTCCAAGCTTTTGGTCTGTATTGTATATGGGACAGTCACGCTCTGCTATGGATGTATATGGGACAGGCACACTCTGCTATGGATGTATGTGGGACAGGCACACTCTGCTATGGCTGTATATGGGACAGGCACGCTCTGCTATGGCTGTATATGGGACAGGCACGCTCTGCTATGGCTGTATGTGGGACAGGCACGCTCTGCTATGGATGTATGTGGGACAGGCACACTCTGCTATGGATGTATATGGGACAGGCACACTCTGCTATGGATGTATGTGGGACAGGCACACTCTGCTATGGATGTATGTGGGACAGGCACACTCTGCTATGGATGTATGTGGGACAGGCACACTCTGCTATGGATGTAGGACCTGCTAGGACAGGCACACTCTGCTATGGATGTATGTGGGACAGGCACACTCTGCTATGGATGTATGTGGGACAGGCACACTCTGCTATGGATGTATGTGGGACAGGCACACTCTGCTATGGATGTATGTGGGACAGGCACACTCTGCTATGGATGTATGTGGGACAGGCACACTCTGCTATGGATGTATGTGGGACAGGCACACTCTGCTATGGATGTATGTGGGACAGGCACACTCTGCTATGGATGTATGTGGGACAGGCACACTCTGCTATGGATGTATGTGGGACAGGCACACTCTGCTATGGATGTATGTGGGACAGGCACACTCTGCTATGGATGTATGTGGGACAGGCACACTCTGCTATGGATGTATGTGGGACAGGCACACTCTGCTATGGATGTATGTGGGACAGGCACACTCTGCTATGGATGTATGTGGGACAGGCACACTCTGCTATGGATGTATGTGGGACAGGCACACTCTGCTATGGATGTATGTGGGACGGGACAGGCACACTCTGCTATGGATGTATGTGGGACAGGCACACTCTGCTATGGATGTATGTGGGACAGGCACACTCTGCTATGGATGTATGTGGGACAGGCACACTCTGCTATGGATGTATGTGGGACAGGCACACTCTGCTATGGATGTATGGGGACAGGCACACTCTGCTATGGATGTATGTGGGACAGGCACACTCTGCTATGGATGTATGTGGGACAGGCACACTCTGCTATGGATGTATGTGGGACAGGCACACTCTGCTATGGATGTATGTGGGACAGGCACACTCTGCTATGGATGTATGTGGGACAGGCACACTCTGCTATGGATGTATGTGGGACAGGCACACTCTGCTATGGATGTATGTGGGACAGGCACACTCTGCTATGGATGTATGTGGGACAGGCACACTCTGCTCTGCTATGGATGTATGTGGGACAGGCACACTCTGCTATGGATGTATGTGGGACAGGCACACTCTGCTATGGATGTATGTGGGACAGGCACACTCTGCTATGGATGTATGTGGGACAGGCACACTCTGCTATGGATGTATGTGGGACAGGCACACTCTGCTATGGATGTATGTGGACAGGCACACTCTGCTATGGATGTATGTGGGACAGGCACACTCTGCTATGGATGTATGTGGGACAGGCACACTCTGCTATGGATGTATGTGGGACAGGCACACTCTGCTATGGATGTATGTGGGACAGGCACACTCTGCTATGGATGTATGTGGGACAGGCACACTCTGCTATGGATGTATGTGGGACAGGCACACTCTGCTATGGATGTATGTGGGACAGGCACACTCTGCTATGGATGTATGTGGGACAGGCACACTCTGCTATGGATGTATGTGGGACAGGCACACTCTGCTATGGATGTATGTGGGACAGGCACACTCTGCTATGGATGTATGTGGGACAGGCACACTCTGCTATGGATGTATGTGGGACAGGCACACTCTGCTATGGATGTATGTGGGACAGGCACACTCTGCTATGGATGTATGTGGGACAGGCACACTCTGCTATGGATGTATGTGGGACAGGCACACTCTGCTATGGATGTATGTGGGACAGGCACACTCTGCTATGGATGTATGTGGGACAGGCACACTCTGCTATGGATGTATGTGGGACAGGCACACTCTGCTATGGATGTATGTGGGACAGGCACACTCTGCTATGGATGTATGTGGGACAGGCACACTCTGCTATGGATGTATGTGGGACAGGCACACTCTGCTATGGATGTATGTGGGACAGGCACACTCTGCTATGGATGTATGTGGGACAGGCACACTCTGCTATGGATGTATGTGGGACAGGCACACTCTGCTATGGATGTATGTGGGACAGGCACACTCTGCTATGGATGTATATGGGACAGGCACACTCTGCTATGGATGTATATGGGACAGGCACACTTTATTATTTATGCTTATGTGACAGACACATACATGTTGTGGTAGACACACACTATTATCAAGCTATTTATGGCAGGCGCACATACGGTAATCATCAGGGTATTTGTGGCAAGCACACACTTTGCTCCTCTGTTTTACTACAAATCAGAAGTGCTCTTGGATTTTTTTTCTGTAATGTTCTAATTCATGGCCCAGTGAAAATCCGAATCCAGGTGCTTGTGTCTCAGTGAGCAGGACAGAGAAATTAGAAAAAGAGTAAACAGCAGGTGGTGCTATAAAGATAAATTTCAGTAAATAACTCGGTAGCTATAATACATTTTTAATTACATGCAGTTACAAAATAATTCAGATCCAGGTGCTGGGTTTGAAAACTAGAATATTTTTCTCGAGACAACCCTTTTTTTAACCCGTAGAGGACCAGCGCTGTACAGCTATGACGGGCTGATCGGGCGGATGCTGGAGCTACGCAGGCCCGATCAGCGGCACGGAGCCAGCAGTCACTGACATCCGAGTCCCTGCTGCATACGCCAGCATAGATTAATACACTGATGCCCCCGTATTCACCCCTTGTATTGTCGTGGTCAAAACTGACCGCAGCATGCAGGGGGTTTGCAGAGGGTACGGGTTCCTTCCTCGTCCCCATGGGGTCCCCGCACTGCAGTATTGCGGATCGGGCCTTCCCGCACTGCAGTATTGCGGATCGGGCCTTCCTCGTCCCCATGGGGTCCCCGCACTGCAGTATTGCGGATCGGGCCTTCCTCGTCCCCATGGGGTCCCCGTTGCCGTATTGCGGACTGCATTTGCGGATCCGCAATACACTGGCGCAGTTCCGTGGGCATTCCGCATCACGGATGCGGACCCATTTACTTCAATGGGTCCGCAAATCCGGAGATGCGGAATGGTGCCGAAAGGAACCACGGAACGGAACCCTACGGAAGCACTACGGGGGGTTTCGTCCTGTACTTACGTTCCGCAAAAAGATAGAACATGTCCTATATTTTTGCGGAATGGCCGGATCACGGACTGTGCTCGTGCATTGCGGCCCGCTGCACGACCACGGGGCGCACACGCCTGTGTTAAAGAGGCCTAAAACGCATATAACATTATAAATAAAAAAAACTGACATATTTGCTATTGTCTCATGTTTAACGACCGGCTTTATATTTTATAAAAATATCACATGATCCACCCCTCACCTGAACGCCTTAAAAGAAAAGAAAAGCAAAACAAAAAACTGTGCTAAAACAACCATTTTTTGTCAACTTGCATCACAAAAAGTGTAATACTAAGTGATCAAATAGTTATATGTACCCCAAAATAATACCACTCAAACCATCCTCATCCCGCAAAAAAAGGATTCATATACTGTGTTATATAGAGCAGCACAACAGTTCCTAATGTGGAATTTCAGGAATGCATCAGCCAATCCAAAGCCCCAGATCCATGGGGGTCAATACGATAATAACCAGAAAGAAAGCGCTGGCAGCATCTCCAATCCAACAAGGTTTATTCATACATGGTGCATGAGACAGTACAAACGGTCCAGGTACAGCTTGAAAAAGGCTACTATGTAGCTGAAACGTTGCTGTACCTGGACCGTTTGTACTGTCTTATGCACCATTATGCACCATCCTTTCGAACAAGTTCCCCAACCTCTGGAGGATCATGATCCACCCAATGGTACGCAATCACCTTTCTTGCTTGATACATTATACGGATAACCGCTAGTTTCTGCTCAGCGACTAGTTGAACAGATTCAACACAGCCTAGTACACATAATCTGGCATCGGCCTCTACTTTAGAACCCTTTTACTTATCCAAGCCATTCTGAGAATGTTTTCTCGTGACAGATTGTACTTCATGTTAATGGTAAATTTGAGTCAATATGCTTTACCTTTTTATTTATTAAAAATTAATCTAAACATTAACAAAATTTGAATCTCTCTGCTTTTAAGACAGATAGTAATGCCTCATAAAATATTCATTAATTAACATTCCCCATATGTCTACTTTATGTTGGAATCATTTTGGTAATGTTATTTTATTTCTTTAGGACGTTAGAAGGTTTAGAATTTTAGAAGCAATTTTTTGAAATTTTTAAGAAAATTTCCAAATTCAACTTTTTCAAGGACCAAAATAGAGGTACAATTTCACTTATTTATTTATTTTTTTTGCAGATTTTTCATTGTAAGATTTTATTTTTTCCTGGACTACATCAAGGGTTGTCGGTTGTATACCCGACAGGGTTAACAACAAAAGAAACCTCAATATTTTTTACCTTGATTCTGCAGTTTACAGAAACACCCTATATGTGGTCGTATACCGCTGTATGTGCACATGTCGGGGCCGAGAAGACAAGGAGCGCCATATGGTATTTGGAGGGCAGATTTAGCTCGAATGGTCTACAGCATAATACAGCGCTGTACAGCCTCATCTATGGAAGACCCGGCAACTACTGCACTCTCCTGGCCCTGGTGATCACATGACCACCGGGCCGGGACAAGAAGCGGCAGATCGCTTCCTCAGCTGTATACACAGCTCTCTAGAAGGCAGCGATCTAGAACGCAGGTACCCTGCCTTCTCCCTGGGGTGCCCTGGTGTCACTGACACTTGGCAGCTGCACGATTAGCCTGCAGCTGCCATCTCTGAAAGGACATTCAGAAACGTCCGATCAGAGATAAACCCGACGGCCCGGACGTTTATAGTCAATGGGCGATCGGGAAGTGGTTAAAAAAGTGGGTTTTGGAAATTTTCTCAAAAATGTAAAGATTTGCTTCTAAAATTCTAAGAGCTCTTTCACACGAGCGGATGCCGTGCGGGTAATCTGCTGCGTGAAAGAGTGCCAAGCCCCCTTCCGGACAGCAGAGACACAGAGCATAAACATGATTGATAATTCTCTTTGCCTCTCTGTGATCTTTTTACTACAAAATCACAGTGAGATAAAATTGTCATTGTGATTTTGTAGTAAAAAGGTCACAGAAAGGCAAAGAGCATTATCAATCATGTTAATGCTCCGTGTCTCTGCTGTCCGGATCGGGGCTTGGCTCTCTTTCACGCAGGAGATTCCATGCACGGGATCGTGTGAAAGAGCCCTAAGCCTTCCAACTAATGATCGACCGATATTGATTATTTAGAGCCGATACTAATTGGTAAACTTTCAGGCCGATAATTTATACTGATATTTTATACCAATATATTTATATATTATATTAGTTGGTAGTCACTGAGGTGGTGGAAATTTGCATTTGGCGCTAGTATATTATAAATGTACAGTAAATTAATAAAGCCCTCAGTTGGTAGTCAATTTATAATTTACATTTATAATATACTAGTGCCAAATGCCAATTTCCATCCCCCCCCCTTCTCACTGACTTTATTAACCCCTATCAGACCTCAGATCAGGTTTTAAATAACCCCTATCTCACCTCAGATCAGACTTTTCAGATTAATAAAAAAAAAAAAATCCTCACCTCTCCTGCGCCACGGCTCCTCTTCATCTCCGGGTCCGGTGTCCCGCTCCCCTGTGTTCTCTGTACCACATAGCGTGACATGTCAAATTAAAAAAAACACAGCCTTGTCCTTAAGGTGAAATATGTCAGGGTCCTGAAAGGGTTAATCATATTATCTTCATATTGCATTTGCTGCATATGATCCATTGCAATATATGTGTCGCCTCCTGCAATCACTATTGTGTAGAATTGCCTGTGAAGACTTTGGGTTACTAAGGCTGAGTTCACACTTCAGATATTTGGTCAGAGATTTCCATCAGTTATTGTGAGCCAAAACTAGGTGCAGATCTTTCCATTATACCTGATCTCTGAATGCTTCGCTACTGGTTTTAGCTTGCGATAACTGATGGAAATAACTGACCAGATCACTGAAGTTTGAACGCAGCCTACCGTATATTCCGGCGTATAAGACGACTGGGTGTATAAGACGACCCCCAACTTTTCCAGTTGAAATATAGGGTTTGGGCTATACTCGCCGTATAAGACTACCCCTCCAATAACATTTACTTTGGCATCAAGATCTGCAGGTAATTGTTGTGCAATTTTCGTCTTTTGCCTCAGTACCATACTATGCCTTTCCAAGAATCTAGTACACCAGGATACAGTGACCTTACATCTGTTGCTGTGATCTGGGTTAGATTTGGCCACTGAAGTGCAAACAAACGTATTTTATTTTGTGTCACTACATAACCGTTTTGGCGATGCTCATTCACCATGTCTGCTACATGTTTTTCGAGTTCTGGCCAATGTGGGGTGCCTCTCCTTAATGCACACTTACCCCTTGGCATACTCTTTAATGCTTTTAATTTGCTTTCCAGTCGCAAACCATCTTTTCTGTTACTCTTTATTGTGTTGCAGCAGCGCAGTTATTATGTTCCATGGCAAAGTTTACAACTTTAAATTTGAAACTGGCTTCATATTTCTTTCTTCTTGCTGATAGAGCCATGATGGGGTCTTGACTGTTAGCCATTTGTATACTGTACTGTATGTACTGGTGCTATACTGTATGAACTGGTGCTGTACTGTATGTACAGGTACAGATACTGGTGTTGTACTGTATTCACCACCACATGTATCTGCTCCCCAGATAGACTCTGTTTTTTCACCACAGATAAGATGCACACCAAACTTCATTAGACATCCGCCAACATTAGAATTGGCTGAAGTGCAGATGCTCCAATCCAACCCAGTATACAACAACCAGCCAATCACAGTAAGCGATGTACCGGTATTTTCTGTGCACACTGCATACAATACCGGCTTGGATTGGGTGGGTCAGCTCTGCCTGCCTGCCCAGCCCTCCCGGTCTTCAAGACGATCTGAGCGGTAGTGCGCATTGTGATACTGCCGGCATGAGAAAACCACTGAAGAGGGGGCTGCTTAAGGAGCGGCTGGCCGGGATGCAGCACACGGTGGCTCAGCTAGAGGGCGCCTGTCCCTGAAGCTGGAGAAGGACAGCTTCTCCAGTCTTGCTAGGAAGTACGTTTCAGCACGCTGTATACCGGCATATGAGACGACCCCCGACTTTTGAGAAGATTTTCATGTGTTAAAAAGTAGTCTTATACGCAGGAATATACAGTAATTAATGTTTTGATCATATTTATTTACTGTGCCTTTACAAAGCTGTGCTTAAATACACTGACGGGACTCCTGAGCTTGCGCTTATAATAGAGAGGACAAGTGTATTCTGGTACTTCTTCTTTTTGACATTGCGATGGAATATTAACATATTACCTACAGATCTGAAGTCAGTGCCAGCAATGCTGCAATACTATAGTACTGCATGTAACCTGTGCCATTTGTCAATTATTGTACCATATTATACATGTTATTATTTGCTACATTTCCAGGTGACACGTGATCAAATTTGGCTCCTCCCTCTGGGATAACCGGGGAACTCCCGGCTCTCGCCCTTGTGCAGTTGGAGACAGAAGGCATCAGAAAGTGAGCGGTGAGCTAGAAGCGTTCATTAGGTAGTTTTCACTAGCAATGAGTGTGCATGGTAATGTATCCGGGCATGTGCCCAGTACTGCTGACTTCAGGTATGGCCCGAAACCATCAGCTTCCTGTCAAAAAATATATTAATGTGTTCTGCAATGGGACCTGAGTGCATGCAGCTTCCATTCTGTATTGGGGCTGTTGCCAGTCTGGTGGGGGAGAGAAGTATTTTGAGGGGAGGTAGGTCATGATCTGTGTCCTCCCAGCAATATTCTGTATGTAGAGCACTGCTATACTGGCAGGCATTAGATCACCATTCTATGTGTTGGGTGACATACATTTATGTTATACCAGCTTCCTCCAGACAGGGAAAAAAGTAAAAAATTAAATAAAATGACGTAAAATAGGATTTTGCGAGAAGGCCGTGGTGCTACTGCGAGCAGCGCGGTCTTCTCAAACAGCTTATTGGCGGGGGGTCCCTAGTGTCGGACTCCCGCCAATCAGATTCTGATGACCTATCCAGAGGATAGATCATGAGTAAGAAAAAAGTATATGTTGATTGACATGGCCAAACAGTGTTCACATCATCCTGCCTGGCCCTGTCAATCACCATGATGAGGGTGTGGCTAGAGGAGGGACAATTGAGCCTCTAGGAGTAGGGGCAACACCCCCATTGCTACTAGAGGCTAATTTGCATAAAAAAAGTTCATTTTGTCACAAAAATGGGGGCACATAGAAAGAAGGGACAAGGACTGTTAGCTTCAGCTGACATTAGCACATGTCTAAAGACAGCTAGTTTACTAATGATGTTCTTGATGACAGAAGCCCTTTAAGCTTATTGATTGTTTGTTGAAGTTCGAAAATTTTCTAATATAATACGGGAACCCATGAGCACTGAGTTCAGGCTCTTTTAGAGACATGGAGCTGATTACTCTAATAGCCCGATCCTGCTGATGGCACCCCGTGACATGGCTTCAAACACAGCATGTAAGGCTACTTTCACACTGCTGTTTAGGCTTTCCGTTTGTGAGATCCGTTCAGGGCTCTCAGAAACGGTCCAAAACAGATCAGTTTGCAATCTAATGTATTCTGAATGGATAAGGATCCGCTCAGAATGCATCAGTTTGCATCAGTTCAGTCTCCATTCTGCTTTGGAGACGGACACCAAAACACTGCTTGAAACTGAGCCAAACTGATCCGTCCTGGCACACAATGTAAGTCAATGGGGACAGATCCATTTTCACTGACACAATCTGGCACAATAGAAAACTGATCAGCCTCCCGTTGACTTACAATTGTGTTCAAGACGGATCCGTCATGGCTATGTTAAAGATAATACAAACAGGTCTGTTCAGAACCGATGCAGATGGTTGTATTATCTGAAAGGATCCGTCCATGACGGATCCACACAAAACGCGAGTAGCCTTAGAACGTGCCATTGGCCAGGAGCTTTTATAAACTTAACAAACTCTGCACTTATATGGAGGAGTTTTAAGTATTTATATGTCAAAAACAAAGAGATAAAACGGTGAGAAAATGATCGTCATGTTTTATCTGGACATTTATAAGAATGCCCCTTCTGACTAGGAGAAAACACATACTGTGGTATTAATACTGTAGAAACTTGTTAACATGGCTGAACAATCTGTGGACTATAAATGCAATTGCTTTATCTGATTTTATAGTACACTGGGTTTTTGCATTTGTGTAGTAAAAATGTCGCATCCAAGCAGTATGTCGCCAAGTCCTAGCACGACTATGAAACCAGGCACTCCCAAATCTAGAAAAGCGAAGGGGCTGAAGGACATTCGTATAGATGAGGAGGTGAAGATTGCCGTTAATATTGCACTGGACAGATTTCGGTATAGTGACCAAAAAGGTATATTCTCAGGTCTGCTATTTTTGATAAACAAAATATCTGATGCATTTCACTGTGTGATCTCTATATGTCTATAGCCGTGATGGCTGACCTCCGCCATTCCAGCTGTGGTGAAACTATGACTCCCAGCATGCTCCATTCATTTCTATGGAGTTCTGATAACAACCAATGAAGTGTGCATCTTGGGAGTTGTAGTTTTACCACAGCTGGAGTGCCGGAGGTTAGCCATCACAGACCTATAGTTTAGGGTACTTTCACACTAGCGTTGTGAGGCTCCGGGAGGCAGTTTCAGTGCCGGAACTGCCTGCCGGATCCGGAAATCCGTATGCAAACAAATATATATTTTTTTTCCGGATACTGATCTGTTAGACTTATTCATTGAAATACCGGATCTGTCTTTCCGGTATCATCTTGGATAATGGATCCAGTATACATTGCAATGGAAATTAATGCCGGATCCGGCAAGTGCAGTAGTGTTCCAGGATTTTGTCCGGAAAAAAATACTGCTGCAAGCTATGGTATTTTGTCTGGTCAAATACCGTAAAAGGAAAGGAACAGAAGACATCCTGATGCATACTAAACGGATTGCTTTCCATTCAGAATCCATTGGGACAAAACTGATGCGTTTTTTCCCCGGTATTGAGACCTTTTTACCGGATTTCAATACCAGAAAAGAATAACGCTAGTGTGAAAGTACCCTTACATTAGTAATTCCTCTGCTTAATTGTTTGCCCTCATTTTGATTGCTGTAGATGCTTTGCTCATAAAGTGAGTGATTCCGGTAATACATACATGCTTTAAAGATAATGTACAGTACCAGTGTACATTAACCGGAATTGACCTTAGTAATGGTGGGCTTGGTACATTGGCTGCATGGTTGAGTGTGTTTGAGAACTGACGACAAGTAACATACCTTGTTGTTCTTAGAAACTGTTAGTATACGTATATGAATGTACATAAATTGAATTATAAGTAAATATTCCAAAATAGTTTTAATTTAACACAATGCATTGTCCTTTTTTCATGTTTAAGAGATGGAATTTCCTTCATCTCTGACCAGCACTGAGAGAGCCTTTATCCATCGTCTTGCCCAGTCACTTGGACTAATATCGAAGAGCAAAGGGTAAATTACTGGCTTTACTCTACATATACATTTTATACATTAGTCCCATTCCAAGCACTTATCCCCTAACCAAGTGTCTGATCTTCAGGGTACAACTTTAGAGGCCCCTGCCGACTCACGAGAACGGTTGGTTCCCTGTGTTCCCTGTGTTCCCTGTTACAGTATGTGATGAGTGGCGGTTACATATGTGCGCTGTTACTCCATTCAACTCTGTAGGACTGCCAGAGATAGCCCAGTATATGTATTCGCCTATCTCCTGCAGACCCACAGAGTTGAATGGAGGAACACAGGGTCCCTGTTATGATCGGCAGGGGTCCTATTGATTGAACTCTCAGCCATCAGATATTTATCACCTATCCCATGGATAGGTGATAATTAATTTTCATGAGATAACTTATTTAACTTGTATGTTCTTCATCAGCTCTATAGATAGTTATCCACGAGGTCCCCATTGCCCAAACAGTTATCGCCTCTTCTGGGGACAAATTATAAATTTAGATTCCAAAAGTTGGAGTTCTCAGGCTACTTTCACATATGCGATTTTTCTTTCTGGTTTTGAGATCCGGCAGAGGATCTTAAAACCAGAGCAAAACGCTTCAGTTTTGTCCCCATTTATTGTCAATGTGGACAAAAATAAATAAAGCGAAACGGAGTGCACCAGAGTGCTGCATTCGTTGTCTGGACACAAAACCGCGGCAGACTATGGTTTTGTGTCCGGTTTGCGAAACTGAACAAGCTGGATCCGGAACTAAAAACAATGTAAGCAAAGGTGCCGGATCCGTTTTTTTTCAGATAGGAAAAAAACCGGATCCGGCGTCCATTGACTTTTTAATAGTGTTATTGCCAGATCCGGTTTGTTAATTTTCGATTTAATACAACCGCATCCGACCGGAACCGATGCAGCCTGTTGTGTTACATCAAACTGAAGCATTTTCCTCTGACGAATCTCAAAACCAGAAGGAAAATCGCATATGTGAAAGTAGCCTCAGTCCTAATATGCGGCAGAGATATGTTCAGGTTCCTTTTAAACTTTGTCTAATAAAGTAAAGTTGGGTCCGATTATTATTTTATGGTGTTTATTGTAGTAAGTACGCTCATCTGTAAAATCAAAGTGATGAAATATGCTATTGATGCAGATCTACTTTTATGGTTTATTTTTAGAAAAGGCATTAGTAGATATTTAACAATAAGGAAGAAGGATGGCTCTGAGGCCTGCAGCGCTCGTATGTCCTGCTGCCTGATACAGAACACGAGGCATGCCATGAGGAGCCTCATTCAGCGCTTCCCTTTGACCAATAAGGAAAGAACTGAACTGCTTCCAAAAACAGAGCGGGGAAACGTGTCTGCAATGGAAGCTGGTAAGTATATCAGCCCTCCTCTGGAAGTTGTACTGAGAGGCTTACAATTTTAGTATTTTAATGTTTGGTGATATACACTGCCCCCTGTTTTAAATTAGGTGTATTTGTTTTTTAAAGAAGTTGTTTTTTAACCCTTAGAGGACTGGTTGATTTTCCATTTTCGTTTTTCGCTCCCTGCGTGTCATAACTTTTTTATTTTTCCGTTCACATAGCCTTATGAGGGCTTAGTTTTTGCAGAACAAGTTGTACTTTCTATTGGCACCATTTAGGCTACTTTCACACTAGCGTTCGTCGGTCCGCTCGTGAGCTCCGTTTGAAGGAGCTCACGAGCGGACCCGAACGCCTCCGTCCAGCCCTGATGCAGTCTGAATGGAGCGGATCCGCTCAGACTGCATCAGTCTGGCGGCGTTCAGCCTCCACTCCGCTCGCCTCCGCACGGCCAGGCGGACAGCTGAACGCTGCTTGCAGCGTTCAGCTGTCCGCCTGGCCGTGCGGAGGCGTGCGGATCCGTCCAGACTTACAATGTAAGTCAATGGGAACGGATCCGCTTGAAGATGACACCATATGGCTCAATCTTCAAGCGGATCCGTCCCCCATTGACTTTACATTGAAAGTCTGAACGGATCCGCTCAGGCTACTTGCGCACTTGCGAAATTTTTCTAAGTTATTAATGCAGACAGATCCGTACTGAACGGAGCCTCCGTCTGCATTAATATGATCGGATCCGTTCAGAACGGATCCGATCAAGCGCAAGTGTGAAAGTAGCCTTACAGTTGCATACAACATAGTGGGAAGCGGGGAAAAAATTCCAATTGGGGTGATATTGTAAAGAAAATGCAATTCTACTACAGTTTGGGATTACGTATATGGGATTAATATTGTTATATTTTGATTGTATGGGCGTTTTCGCACCTGGCGATGCCAATGATGTTTGTTTTTTATTAGTTAAGTATTTTTATTTTAGGGAAAGCATTTTTTTTGTTGTGCTTGTACTCTGTCTCATGTATGCTCTCTTCTTTAATCCAAACAGCTGACCATAATACATATTTCTTCTAGAGTTATCCAATGTCAGTGCAGTTATTTTATTTTCGCTTACCTTTTTAAAGTACGGCTTTTTTTTCCCCAACTATACCAGTAACGTCTGCGTCTTTTTTATTTTATAGCTGCAGATGCTGCTTGCATTTGGCATGTTTTAAAAAAGCTGCAGTTCGGGACTAAGGTGTCAGCTTCTTGGCATTTAAAGAGGACCTATCACCACAAAATGCAGCGCAATAGAGCAGGAGAAGCTGAGCAGATTGATATATAGTTTTATTGGAAAAGATTCAGTAAAATACATTTACAGAGCATCTATCACCTTTAGGAATGGAACTTGGAACTGAACCCTAGTTCAGGAAATGTGTTTTTTTTTTGTTTTTTTTTACATTTATGAAGTTATTACGCAAAGTTTTGCGAGACTTCGTGAAGTAATAACGTCTGCTCATAAGAGCCAATAGATTCTAATACTGTACAGAGCTTTATGAGAAGTTTTATGTGAAACGACTTCGAATGTTTCATCCGATGTCGATTCACTTATTCCTAGTCACCATGATCAACCCTATTACACCAGACATACTGCCTGGTAGGGTTGGTCATGGTGACTCAAATAGTCCTTTTTCTCTGTAGTCAGTATTACCAATACAGAGATTTTATTATCTTTAGCTATACGCAAATTAGGTGCTCGGTGCAGTGAAGGGCTGGCCTAGCCTCTTGGAGCATCGTTTCACCTCCACCTCTCCCTGAACTCCAATGCATGCGCTTTCAGCCGCAGTGTCATTGGAGTGGTTCTGACTTCTCTGATATTCTTACTGCATCGGCACGTGTGAGATTTCAGGGCGATGCATCAGAGCAGTGAGGATGCCTGGCCCTGTCAATCTCACAGGGAAGCAGAGTGACAACAGGGAGAGGTGGAGGTTAAGTAGTGCTCCAGGTGGCTACGTCAGTGGTACTCAGAGCAGCTTTTTTTACATATACCGTATTTTTAGCCCTACAAGACGCACAGCTGCCACTAGGAGGTGAGACTAGCTGCAGCTGCCACTAGGAGGTGAGACTAGGCTGAAATGTGTTAGGCTCTCTTTGGCTGGAGGGGGTATAGCCATCAGAGGAGGAGCTATCAGTTTTTAGCTTAGTGTTGTAGGAGGCAGACCTCCCTGCTTGCAGCAAGGTTTCCCACACAGGGTCATCCACACCGTGATTAAAGCCAGGAAACCAGCGTCGTCCGGGATTTGTTACAGAACTTGGTCTTTTTTGCGTTTCTGTACGGAACGTAACTTCCCCCCGATACGCTTCTCCCTTTCCACCATCCTTTCATTTCTACAGTCGGGTCTGGATTTGGGTCTTGCTCTTAGTTCCTTGAAGGGGCAGATGTCGGTGCTGTAAATTTTCCTATCGTTCCCCCTTGCCTTCTTGGGACTTGGACCTGGTTCTGGGTTCCCTCCAATTGGCTCCATTTGAGCCTTTAAACACAGTTCCCCTCCATATTCTCTCCTGGAAGGTTGCTTTCCTGGTGGCTATCACTTCCATTAGGCGCATTTCGGAGTTGGCAGCACTTTCCTGTAAGGAACCCATCCTTATTCTGCACCAAGATAAGGCGGTGCTCCGACCTATGCCTTCTTTTAAGCCGAAGGTAGTCTCTGCATTCCTTGTCAACAAAGACTAGGGAGCTGTCAGCTGGATGTGGTTATGGCTCTCAGGATTTACTTATCCGTCTCAAGCACTTTCCGCCGTACGGACTCTTTATTAGGGATGTCCCGATACCAGTATCGGTATCGGGATTGATACCGGACATTTGCATGAGTACTTGTACTCGTACAAATGTCGCCGATACCTCATGGCCCAGATCAGCTGTGGCGGCGGCTGCAGCCTTGTGTCCCATCTTCTCCTGGGCGGCGGCTGCGGCGGCGTGGCCCTATCTTCTCTTCCGGGTGGCGGTGGTGGCGCTGCTCCCAGCCGATCAGCGTGGGGACGGCAGCGTGGCCCAGCTGATCGGCTTGGGGGCGGGAATTCTGTGCATTTGTGTTTCTAGTCCTATGCGGTTGCCTAGCACTGGGAGGAAGTTAAAGCCACTTCCTCCCAGTACTCTGACACATCTGTAGGTGAAGGATTGCAGCAGGCTAGGTGGGTATGGTGGTGCATGAAATGGAGGAGAAATTCAGTTATTTTCTCTCCATTTCATTTTAAAACAGACAAAAAGTGAATAATAAATAAAGGTGTGTGGGGGGATGGGCATATAATAGTGATCCCCAACCAGTGTGCCTCCAGGTGTTGAAAAACTACACCTCCCAGCATGCCCGCACAGCAAAAGGCTGTCCGGGCATCCTGGGAGTTGGAATTTTGCAACAGCTGGAGGCACGCTGGTTGGGAAGCACTGGCATATGCCCATTCTCTCCCTTCATATGCCCATTCCCCTCCTTATATGCCAGTGTTTCCCAACCAGTTTGCCTCCAGCTGTTACAAAACTACCTAAAACTGTTATAATTGGTAATTGGTGTCGGTGAGTACTAAAAAGTATGGGTACTCGTACTCGACCTTAAAAAAAATGGTATCGGGACATCCCTTCTCTTTGTTCGTTACTCCTGAATGTCCTCACAAAGGTTTGGAGGCCTCCAAGGTGACAATTGCTAGGTGGATTCGCTAGCTGAGGCATACCGCTCCCGGGGCAAGGCGCTGCCCCTCGGTATCACAGATCACTCGACCAGGGCGGTGGGCGCGTCTTGGGCTCGCTTCCACCAGGCTTCAGCTTCACAGCTGTGCAAGGCAGCGACTTGGTCGTCCTGGCACACTTTCACAAAGTTTTACTAGGTGCATACTTTTGCATCAGCGGACGCTGCGCTGGGCCGCAAGGTCTTGCAGGCAGCAGTGTCTTAAGCTTCCGCGAGGCAGTTCTCCATGGGGGTGTGTTCTTCCCGCCGGTGGAATGCTTGGGAAAGTCCCACGGTCCTGTGTCCCCCAATGATACGAGTGAGAAAACAAGATTTTTGTGGACTCACCTGTAAAATCTTTCTCGCTTAGTTTATTGGTGGACACAGCTCCCACCCATTATTTTCCATTATTGCTGCAGGTGCTAGCAGTTTGTTTGCCGGTGGGGTCCTCAGTCTGGTTCGGCCCTTCCAGCATTAGTTGTGTTCTGGTTTATTTCATGTATGTTTGTTTTTTTGTTTTTTTTCCTACTCCTACTGCTTGGGCACAAACTGATATGCGATCTCATGGCTGGAGGGGGTATGGAGGAGCTAACAATTATCAGCCTAGTGTCGCCTCCTAGTAGCAGCAGTAGCTATAACCACGGTCCTGTGTCCACCAATGAACTAAGCGAGAGAGAGATCTGGTCTTCATTTACAAATACACTGCACCTGCATCTGTGCTTGTCCTGTTAGGAGTTCAGTGCAGGTACAGTGGTCAAATGACCCTCCATCAGCAGCCATTTTATGGACAGGACTTTTGCGTGGCCAACACAAAATACTTTGTATATAAGGGAGAATACCTTAGGAAATATAGAAAATGGTGCAGAATTTCAACAAAGACTATGTTAGTAAGTGCCATATAATCATCTCACAAACCCATTGGTCAACAGTTGTCAGAAAGTGGCCAACCCCTTTAAACTGATGTACTAATCCTATTGCACAGTTCTGCTTCTGAGACTTTTGCTTATTTTTCTATTTGAGATAAATTTAGTTTGTCATATTCTCTCAATAGACCTTTGTATGAAATCTTTCATTTTTTTGTATGCTACATACACAATGATATTCTGCATTTTCTTCTTGATAAAGCATCCAATCATTGAACCAAAAATTGACCATTAGAATTGCTACTGTACTGCAGATGTTGAGCTTGCAGTCGTATGTCTGAAATGAGTAATGTCAGAATGTAATGTTTGGTTGGGACCTACTCCTTTTTCTAGCGGCGATCTGTTCTTCCTACTACAGGAGAATCCTTAGTACGTGACAGCCCTCTATGACGTCCATATGGCTAATTTGGAGAGAATTGGCTTTGGACCACGTGTGTTCAGAAGTTAAAAATAAGAGACTCCTGCACTCCAGCGGATTGCTTAACCCTTTAAGGACCCATGACGTAGCTGTACGGCATGGGTCCGATCCCTAAACATGGCGCCCGTTCACACGTGCAGCGGGCGCCTTAGCCG
Source organism: Bufo gargarizans (assembly GCF_014858855.1). Lineage (NCBI taxonomy): Eukaryota > Metazoa > Chordata > Amphibia > Anura > Bufonidae > Bufo > Bufo gargarizans. The sequence continues at coordinate 618,566,440 of NC_058080.1, read as the reverse complement.
CGGGGTTTCTGCTATTTTAAATAGCAGAGACCTGCAGCACATCATAAGGCTGATTGCATTCATCTTACCGTTCAGATGCGGTGGTCAAATCTGCGCAGACCGGAACAGGAAGTCGCGTGCTTCCGATCCAGTAACAGCTTTCCCCGGCTGAGATTGGGGAACCTGTTACCTTGCGCTAATTGACCGAAGCCTCAAGCAGGTTCAGAGTCAATTAGATGTACCGTATATATCAATACAGGCCACTAGGTGGCAGCCTTGTATTGATACTATGGTTATTATTGTCACCCAAGGTGAATAAAAAAGAAAGTTTTTACAAATTTGTAAAAACTTTCAAGTTCAAATCGCCGACCTTTCCTTAAAATAAAAATAGGTAACCAATAAATTAAAAAATAAACAGCCAATTTGCCATTTTTTGTCACTTCAACTACCCAATATTTTTTTTTTAATAAAAAGTGATCAAAACGTCGCACACACTTAAAATGAGCCCTCACACAGCCATGTACACATAGCTACAAAAAAGTTATAGGGGTCAGAATATGGTTATGAAAAAAAAGAAACATTTTTCCTCAAAGGTATTTTCATTTTATTATTTATTATAAAAATGCAATAAAAATTATACAAGTGTGTTATCGTTGGAACCGTACTGACCTGGAGAATGAAGATAACAGGTCAATTTTTCCGCATAATGTACAACGTAAAAAAATAAAATAAAAACCTTTATCAGAATTGCGGTTTTTCCCAATTCTACCCCGTTTGGATTTTTTTTCCCCGCTCCCTACTACATGGTATGCAACCGTAAATGGTGCCATTAGAAAGTACAACATGTCCCGCAAAAAGCTATAAGGCTATGTGAATGGAAAAATAATAAAGTTAGGGCTATGGGAAGGAGGAGTGAAAAACGAAAACGCAAAAATGGAAATCCCAGGTTCTTTGAGGGGTTAAAGTGCCGTATTCATTTAATAGGTGGACATCCAATCATTTATCCAGTCATCAGTGTGTTAAAATACATATAAAGAGCAATCAAGGTTATGGGTTTCAAAGTAAGACATAGTGATCATAAAAAACTGTTACACACTTAAAGTAGTATTGACATTTGCTTGACAAGGAACTCATGTGGAACTGTAGGATTAAGCCCCAGAAGTGAGGGATCAAGCTCCTTCTGTTCCACAGCCCCTGTTCTGGCGCTACATAGACAACAACTGCCCGGCACTCTACAGCGCCTTTCATATAGGGCATCAGCCCAGATTCTCCAGCGCTATGCTTCCACCTATTCCTTGCTGTCTTTATCCCCTCTAGTGTGGCTAATCTAGGTATGCAGGATTATGCATTATATACACTGTATGTTATTTATTAACATACATTGTATGTTTAGCTCGATTAGGGGATGTTCTGCAATATTCACATTAATGCACTGTTCCACTATCTACTGGATATACAATGAAAAAATATAGCTTTGAATAGTCTTCTCGGCATAGTTTACTCTTCCTGCCACTCCAGAGAACAATACCAGGATAAGCAGTATACTTTATAGTCTTTTATTTTATTTTTTTCCTCCATGTATAATGCAAATGTCTCCTGGAGACTGGATATCAATATCAATTATGATAATAAACGTGTAATTGTTTGTTATGATCACTATGTCTTACTTTGAAAACCATAGCCTTGATTGCTCTTTGGGGCACATTTATTAAGACTGGCGTATTAGACACCGCTCTTTATAACCCCTATACCTGGCGGTGGATCCGCCAGAGTTCTGACTTTAGACCATTTTCCACGCCTAAAATGGGAGTAGAAAATGGTAAATGAGACTGGCCTGCCGGCCCGGCCCCCTCTCTGCCCATGCCACGCTCACTTTTTTAGACCTGGCGTGAACAGGGAGAAGTTGCAGATTGCGGTGTAAAGAACCTTTTTGGCCGCAATGCTTGTCAGAAATACACCTCATTTAGGTATATTTGTGATTAATAAATACCCCCTTTATTTGTATTTTAGTACTCTGATGACTGGCTATCCACCTAATAAATGAATGCAGCACTGTAAGCAATCCAGTGGACTTCGGGAGTCTTTTATTTACGTTAGTTTGGGAACCGTCTCGTGTCAACCACACTCCTGAATTGGAGTGCCATCAAATCTATCACTGTTGAAAAATGATGACATTTGCCAGATTTAGGTTTATTTATGTTAAAATTTCCTTTGTAGAGAGCCGTGAGATGAGCAAAACCAGTGGACGACTAAACAATGGCATCTCCCAAGTTCCAGTGAAGAGAGGGGAATCGGAGTTTGACTCTTTTCGTCAGTCGTTACCTGTATTTGAAAAGCGAGAGGAAATTGTTCAGGTTATTAAAGATAATAAAGTTGTTCTGATTGTTGGAGAAACGGGCTCAGGAAAAACCACCCAGGTAAGTCCATCTGACATAGTTTTTTGCTGTAATCTGAATGAACTTGATAATCATCTTGTATGTGCACCCCGAAATAACACCCAGAAAGTTACACTAAGGGTGCGCCGCTTATAGAGGATTTTTCACTGCTGATTTTGCTGCAGACTTACCATGGATTTCATTTCACCCTGTGCTTGCAAAAAGTATAATCCACAGTGGATATCCTCTGCATAAATTCACATGCTGTGGATATCAATTTTCCTTTTTTTTTTTTTTTTTTTTTTTTTTTTTTTTTGCAGTGTGGTGTTAAAATTTGTGGTTGTTGGCTGCTCTGCATGGGAGATCCATCACTCAATCCAGTTCCAGGCATTCTTGATGGGGGAGAGATCTAGCAATGAAGCTGGCCATGGGAGCTGCTGGATACCCTGAAGAGCATATTATGTAGTGTGTGCAGTGTGTGGGCAGTAGGGCGGCAGCTATCGATTATTTTAGTAATCGAGTATTCTATCAATTATTTTTTATGATTAATCGAGTAATCTAATAACCCCTCCCCCCCCCCCCCCATAACGTTATACATGCCAAATCACAGGTGCCCCCATTTCCCCATGCCAAATCACAGGTGCCACCATTTCATCCCTGCCGCTGCTGGGAGTCCGCAGGAGACGCGTCTTCATCCCAGCATGCACTGGGGACCTGACATCACACACAGCGTTAGCCAGCGCGCTGACGATGTGTGAAAGCAAGGTCCTGCAGCGCAGTGCCGACGGGAGGCCATGGAGCGGTGAGTGAGAAGCTTCATTTCACTCACGCTTGATGTGATTTAAATGAATCCTCGATGCTGAAAAACTGCATCGAGGATCTTTTTGCCTCAATTACATCGATTTAAATCGATGAATCGTTTCAGCCCAATACTGATTATTCAAGTACTCTAATAAGAAAAAAATGATTAAAAGAACATTTTCCTTTATAAAAACTCACCAGCCCCCTCATGTCGTCCTCAGTGCCATCAGCCCCCTCCATGACATCAGTCCGCCACCATGCCCATCAGTTCCTCTCCCGTGCCATCAGCTATCCCCAATGCCGTCAGCTTCCCCTAGTGCCATCAGTCCCCAATACTTACCTTTCCAGCTAGAAGCGCTGCCTACACTCCACAGCTCTTCCATCGTTTCCTTCACCCGACTCACTGGGACTTGATGTCACACAGCGTCAAGTCATAGTGCACGCTTACGTGCACTACATCCTGATGATGTGTGTACGTCAGGAGGACAGCGCGGTGCCGACCGGCGGGAGACCATGGAGCAGTGAGTAATAGCAAGTGCTTCACTCACGCTCCGCGGTCACCTGGTACAAACGAATCTTCGATGCAAAAAATTTGCAACAAGGATTTTTTATTTTTTTTTAGTTACTCGATACAGCCCTAGTGAACAGGTATTATCTTGTTGGAACACCATGTCTCTTAAAAGGGCAGTAGGATTGGTTCCACAATGTTCTGGACATATCGAAGTGCTACACAATGTGCCCTTCACGGTATTCAGTAGCTCCTCCACCAATCTTGATTGACAGATTTTACCCCCATCAATAATGCCTGGGACTGGATGGGTTGATAGCTCTCTCATGAACAGCAGCCAACAACCACCTTGGCTGAACTGTGGGTCCTAGTTGAAAGAATTTGGAATGACCTACTACGGGAAGATATCCAGCATCTGTATGACAGTTACCGTGGCAGACTATAACGGATGCCGCCCACTATTGATGTGACCCTGACTAAACATATACCCTGCTGCAAAACAAAGGGTGCACCAACCTGGTTGTGTGATCATTGACCAATCACCATTAGGAGTTTATGCATGAACATACATTATATTTATAGCAAATCTATATTTTATCTGTAAGATTCCCCAGTTTCTTCTTGATGACTGCTACAAAAATGGAATGGCTTGTCGAATCTTCTGCACTCAGCCGAGGCGATTGGCTGCAATTGCTGTTGCTGAAAGGGTTGCTTCTGAAAGGGGAGAGAAAATTGGTCAAACGGTCGGTTACCAGATTCGCCTAGAGAGCCGGTATGTGCTTTACTTAGTTACTTACTAAGTTATGTCTCAGCCAAAACAGTGTAATCTAGATTATACATTTTAGTCTTGTAAAACTGTAAAACTAATTAATGTCTAAACTTTGTCAACAATTGCAATGTCTACGTAAATAACTGCCAGTTTCACTGGTGTCTAGGAAGTTGGTATCTGTGGTGTTTTAGGACCCTGCCAAATAATAATTTATCTGTGGTTCTTGGACTCCTGTAGGTTTGAAATGGGTGGCGTAAGGTTTTGTGCTTGTGCCAATCCTTTGACTGTTCAGATTAGGAAGGGATTACCTTTTTAATCACCCCTGTTTAAACATACTTTTTCTATATATGAAAAAATAAAATCAAAGCTAGATCATCAGTATCTGATCAGTGGGGGTCTGACACAACATGGATGCATGCCGATCAGCAGTTTGAGAAGGCCTTCTCGCAGCTTACCTAGCACAGCGCTATACATTTTATAACGGCTGTGCTTGGTATCGCAGCTCAGACCCATTCACTCAAATCGGGCTGAGCTGCGCCTAGGCCATGTGACCGATGAACGTGTTGTCACTGACCTAGGAAAAGCTGAAAGAAGGCCATGGCGTTACTACGAGCGCTAGTTTCTTTCTCAAACAGCTGATCGGCAGGGGTCCTGGGTGTTGGACGCCTACCGATCAGTTACTGATCCACAGGATAGGTCATCAGTATAAAGGTCTCAGAAAACCCCTTTAAAGAGGTCCTGTCACCACAAAATGGAATGCAATCTGAAAGCACCATGTTATAGAGCAGGATAAGTCGAGCAGATTAATATATACTTATGTAGGAAAAGAGTCAGTAAAACTTGTACTTTTATCTACATTTATCTTTGCTTTTTCCACTTCCTGTGAATCAGTAAAGGAGGGAGGGGTTATCAATTACTGACAGCTATCTTTTATGCACACATAGACACAATGCTGTCAGTCACTGATAACTCCTTCTTGTACTGATGGGTATTCAAAGGATGTGAAACAAGCAGAAATATAAATGTATAAATTACAGGTTTTACTGAATCTTTTCCCACAAAACTAGGGATGAGCGAATCAACTTCGGATGAAACATCCAAAATCAATTCGCCTAAAACTTTAGTCCAATACTGTACGGAGCGAGCGCTCCGTACAGTATTAGAATGTATTGTCTCAGATGAGCCGAAGTTATTACTTTGTGAAGTCTCGTGTGACTTTGCGTAATAACTTCATAGATTAATTTTTACTGTAAAAAAACAATTTCAAGAACTCTGGTTCGGTTCCAAGGTACCACTTGGAACCGAACCCGAGTTTGGGAAATGTTTTTTTTTTACAATAAAAATTCATCTATAAAGGTACAGGTCCTTCTCAAAAAATTAGCATATTGTGATAAAGTTCATTATTTTCTGTAATGTACTGATAAACATTAGACTTTCATATATTTTAGATTCATTACACACCAACTGAAGTAGTTCAAGCCTTTTATTGTTCTAATATTGATGATTTTGGCATACAGCTCATGAAAACCCAAAATTCCTATCTCAAAAAATTAGCATATCATGAAAAGGTTCTCTAAACGAGCTATTAACCTAATCATCTGAATCAACTAATTAACTCTAAACACCTGCAAAAGATTCCTGAGGCTTTTAAAAACTGCCAGCCTGGTTCATTACTTAAAACCGCAATCATGGGTAAGACTGCCGACCTGACTCCTGTCCAGAAGGCCATCATTGACACCCTCAAGCAAGAGGGTAAGACACAGAAAGAAATTTCTGAACGAATAGGCTGTTCCCAGAGTGCTGTATCAAGGCACCTCAGTGGGAAGTCTGTGGGAAGGAAAAAGTGTGGCAGAAAACGCTGCACAACGAGAAGAGGTGACCGGACCCTGAGGAAGATTGTGGAGAAGGACCTATTCCAGACCTTGGGGGACCTGCAGAAGCAGTGGACTGAGTCTGGAGTAGAAACATCCAGAGCCACCGTGTACAGGCGTGTGCACGAAATGGGCTAGAGGTGCCGCATTCCCCAGGTCAAGCCACTTTTGAACCAGAAACAGCGGCAGAAGCGCCTGACCTGGGCTACAGAGAAGCAGCACTGGACTGTTGCATGTCATTCGGAAATCAAGGTGCCAGAGTCTGGAGGAAGACTGGGGAGAGGGAAATGCCAAAATGCCTGAAGTCCAGTGTCAAGTACCCACAGTCAGTGATGGTCTGGGGTGCCATGTCAGCTGCTGGTGTTGGTCCACTGTGTTTTATCAAGGGCAGGGTCAATGCAGCTAGCTATCAGGAGATTTTGGAGCACTTCATGCTTCCATCTGCTGAAAAGCTTTATGGAGATGAAGATTTCATTTTTCAGCACGACCTGGCACCTGCTCACAGTGCCAAAACCACTGGTAAATGGTTTACTGACCATGGTTTTACTGTGCTCAATGTGCCTGCCAACTCTCCTGACCTGAACCCCATAGAGAATTTGTGGGATATTGGGAAGAGAAAGTTGAGAGACGCAAGACCCAACACTCTGGATGAGCTTAAGGCCGCTATCGAAGCATCCTGGGCCTCCATAACACCTCAGCAGTGCCACAGGCTGATTGCCTCCATGCCACGCCGCATTGAAGCAGTCATTTCTGCAAAAGGATTCTCGACCAAGTATTGAGTGCATAACTGAACATAATTATTTGAAGGTTGACTTTTTTTTGTATTAAAAACACTTTTCTTTTATTGGTCGGATGAAATATGCTAATTTTTTGAGATAGGAAATTTGGGTTTTCATGAGCTGTATGCCAAAATCATCAATATTAAAACAATAAAAGGCTTGAACTTCTTCAGTTGGTGTGTAATGAATCTAAAATATATGAAAGTCTAATGTTTGTCAGTACATTACAGAAAATAATGAACTTTATCACAATATGCTAATTTTTTGAGAAGGACCTGTATTACGCAAAGTCACACGAGACTTCACAAAGTAATAACTTCCGCTCATCTGAGCCAATACATTATAATACTGTACAGATTATTGGACCGAAGTTTTATGCAAATCCGAAGTCGATTAGCTCATACCTAATCATTCTGCTCTGCTTCTCCTGCTCTACAGCAAGCTGCTTTCCGATTGCATTGCATTTTGTGGGGACAAGTCCTCTTTTTAAAGGGGTTCTCCGGGAATTAAGAAAATGAAAATACTTAAATATTACTTTTATTATAAATATATTCCCAAATATATTTCATTAGTTATAATGGCTCGTTACTCATCCGTCTCATTGGGGGACACAGGCTTTGACCATGGGTATAGCTGTTGCCACTAGGAGGCGGACACTAAGCACACAAAGTGTAAGCTCCTCCATCTTCAGCTATACCCTTCCTACAGGGACTAAGCTAAATCAGTTTTAGCTTAATGTCTGTAGGAGGCAGACCTTCTCTGCGTTGCAGGTCTGCTAGTTTACTAATGTCTCTTTTTTTTCCTTCTAGCGGGAAGCTTTAGGCAATCTTTTAAACTGCCTGGACTCCCAACCAGGAGACGGGAGACCAGGGGGTCACCCAAACCCCCTGCTTGTTCCCGCTATCTGGAAGAAAAGGAGGACCACGGCCGCCCCAGCAAAAGTCCTCTCTGTTTCCGGTGTAGTGTCCCTCACCAAGGGTGCGCATACCGAAGGTGGTGATCCGGCTGGAGCCATGGGGGCAGAAGACTTCGGACAGGTGAGTAGGAGACTGCCCACAGTGCCCCCCCCCCCCCTCCAGTACCCTTTCCTCCCCCCATATGATGGTCCCCATGTGGTCGCCCTGTACTATGGGCAGCAATGAGAGACCTTTAAAAGTTAAATGGCACCTCGGGCATTCGCCTTCCAGGGCCAGCATGCACGTCTGCTCCTACTGTGTGGCTGCACACCGCAGCGCGTCCTCCTGCGGCTTCTTTAGTCTGGCGGTGTCTTCCTGAATTCCGGGGAGAGGAGGGGGCGGAGTTATCCTCCTCTGTGTTGAGGACATTGCCGCTTCCCTTAGGCCGCCGGGGCCATTGTTAATTGAGGCCCGGCTTCGTTTGGGTCTTACTACTGGGGGCGTCAGTTTCCACCGCGGGTACTCCTGAATGCACCTGGGAGAGGAGGGGGGCGGAGTTTGCTCCTGAGCGCCACTTCCTGGTTGGCATGTCGGTTCTGAGGCACCCGGGGCCGTTATTAATGGAGGCCCTGGCTTCTGTGTGGCCTGCTCCTGCAGGGCCCCCCATGGCTTATTTTTTCCCTGGCCAGTGTCTGAGACGGCCAAGGATGCCGGCCTGGTTCTGGCGAGCATGGGGGTGGGGCCAGAGATGATGGGTGGGCACTGAGAGCCATAGTCATTTTGGGGGCGGGGTGCCGGGGGTGTCATTATGTCTGAACCTAGGACCCATTTTGCCTGTGCGTCTTGTCGCAAAATTTCCATCCTCTCAGTCAGACTCCCTCTGCTTTGCGTGTGTTGCGTCGCTATCAAGTGGCTTGGCTCCGGACCCGTTGCTTCCCGCTGCCCAAGCTACGGAAGAACCGGAATGGGTGCTTTCCCTGTCTAGGGTGGTGCAGGATGTCACCTATACCAACAAAGCTATTGTGGCTTTATAGGGGCGTTTGTCGGCAAGGCAGTCCTCTGACCAGTCTGACTCTGGGGATTATGGGGCGCGTCCCCATTGCGGCTGTCCCACAAAACGGGCCAGAACATCCCCCCACAAAAGGGTGTCTGTGTCTCCTATTTCCTCGGCATTCCTCTTCCTACTAGAGAGTCTCACTCCGATGTGTCCTCAGCTGAAGAGGCATGTTCTGAGGAGAGAGGGTCAGATGAGGATGTTGTCTCACTGGAGGGTCAGTTGCTCAAACTATCCTCCATGGTGGACAGTTTAAAGGGGTTCTGCACTTTGTTTAAACTGATGATCTATCCTTTGGATAGATCATCAGCATCTGATTGGCGGGGGTCCGACACCCTGGACTCCGCCGATCAGCTGTTTGAGAAGGCAGTTTACCGCTGGCCGAGTGACGTCACGACTTGTATCAACTGGCCTGAGCTGGGCTAAGCTCCATTCAAGGGAACGGAGCTTAGCCGCGCCCAGGCCAGTGATACTAGTCGTGACGTCACTGGGCCTGCGGTAAACAGTGAGAAGGAATCGGAGCTGCTTTAGGTGGTTGCTGTTATTGAGACGTGGCAGGTTGAGGATACAGCTCCATCATCTGCCAGTCCAGGTGTTTCCTTTTATGAAGTCCCGTCATTTGCACAAGTGTTTCCCCAGCCACTAGGAGTTTGATTCCTCTCTCTCCAAGGAGTGGAATTTCCCTGATAAACATTTCATGTTGCCAAAACGCTTGGACGTCCTTTATCCTTTTCCGGAGGATTTGACTAAGAAATGGTCGGCTCCACCTATAGTGGACCCGCCAGTTTCCCGCTTGACTAAACATACTACCTTGCTAGTTGCGGATGGGGCTTCTTTTTCTGATATCAAACATAAGAAGCTGAAAGCATTTGCAAAATCTGCCTTTGAAGCAGTGGGCACAGCACTGCAGCCGGTGTTTGCCTCTACATGGGTGAGCAAGGCTATGAGAGAGTGGGCAAGTAATTTTACGTCAGGGTCTTGACCCAGGAGTCCCCTCGAGGGAACTTGCAGATGTGGCCCTGCAGCTCTCGCATGCCAGCGCATATATTTGTGAAGCATTTTTGGACGCGGCCAGGTTTATGGCTTGCTTGTCAGCCCTGTTGGTGGCTTTTGGCCGTACCCTATGGCTCTCCTGCTGGGCGGCAGATAATGCTTCAAAGCGGACACTAACGGCCCTCCCCTTTACCGGCAGACTTTTTGGTAAGCGCCTGGATGAGATCATTTCGGACGCTACTGGTGGTAAGAGCACCCATTTACCACAGAACAGGTCCACAGATCGGAATCGCAAACCTTCCTTCAAGTCGCGCCATTCCTGGCATTTCCGTCAACAGGGCTTCATTCCTTTAACCCTAAGAACTCCGCTGCATGACGGGCGGCTCTCAGCGGCCTCCATTCGGGTGGGTGGCCGGCTTCATGTGTTTCGACATGTTTGGCTGGCTCACGTCTCAGATGTGTGGGTGAGAGAGGTCATTGCAGAGGGCTGGATTTAAAGTCCTCCCCTCCGTCACGTTTTTTTCGTTCATCTCCTCTGGCCTCTCCCCCAGCCGCAGATTCTTTTTTTTATGGCAATTCACACACTGCTGCAGCAAGGTGTGATTGTTCTGGTTCCTGCGCAAGACCGTTTTCAGAGGTTTTACTATAATCTCTTTGTGGTTCCCCAAAAAAGAGGGAACAGTCCGTCCCGTTCTGGACCTCAAGGCGCGCAACCGTTTCCTTCGTGTCCGCAGATTCCGGATGGAGTCACTGAGGTCGGTCATTGCGTCCATTGAACCGGGAGAGTACCTGTCCTCGATAGTAGTGTTGAGCGAACTTGTGTTTTAAGTTCGGGTTTGGGTTATCGAAGAATCGCTTTATGGATTCTAAATTCCGTTATAGTCTGTGGTAGTAGAATCCATAACGCAATTCTTTGATAACCCGAACCCGAACTTTAGACGCCGAGCTTAAAACACAAGTTCGCTCAACACTACTCGATAGACATCAGGGACGCTTACCCTCACGTGCCCATATGTGTCAGTCATCAGAGGTTTCTCCGGTTCGCAGTGGGTCCATTTTACTACCAGTTTGTGGCCCTCACGTTCGGCCTGGCCATGGCTCCAAGGGTCTTTACGAAGGTTTTGGCAGCAGTCATGGCCCTGCTCCATGCCGGGGGGATCGTGGCGATTCCTTACTTGGACGATATCCTGGTGAAGGGGACGGCGGACAGCTTGAACATTGTTCTAGACACCCTGAAGCGCTTCGGATGGATCCTGAACAGGCAGAAGTCTTGTCTTTATCCATTGCAGCAGTTGACTTATCTGGGTATGGTACTGGACACTTGTCAGGCCAAGGTGTTCTTGCCTCCAGAAAAACTATTTGCTGTTCGTCTGCAGATTCTTCCCTATGCTCAATTCTATACCAGAACGCTTTAGCAAGCCATTCTGTCCAGCTGGAATCGCTCCCCAGCCTCCTTGGATTGGCTAATGTGTCATTTTGCCCCAGTGAGCTGGACCCTCAGATGGTGGATGGTCTCTCCAATGTTGATGTCGGGTCACTCGTTCCTCCCTCTCAGTTGGAAGGTGTTAACGAAGGACGCAAACCTCAAGGGTTGGGGGGGAGTGTTGGAAAATCTCTCTGTTCAAGGAGCCTCAAGCTTCAACAGTAAGGTTGAGGACTTCGTCACGTGGTCCAGGGGCCCCATGGCCCTGGCATGCGACGCGCTGGTGAACCCGTGGAGTTAGTTCACGTTTCCTTACGTGTTCCCGCCTCTTCCTCTCATTCTGCGTCTCCTCTGGAAGATCTTGGCCCCACGCAGGTTGTGGCACGTGTCCCTAGTCACCCTTCTCGCCGATGAACCTTGGCGTCTTCCTCTTCGGGAGGACCTGCTGTCCTCCTCCCGAAGAGGACAGCAGGTCCTCCAGGCGCCGTTTTTTCCACCAGAATTTAGGATCGCTACATTTAACCGCATGGCTGTTAAAGCCGCTGTACTGAAAGCTCGTGGGTTTTCGGATGCGGTGGTCCAGACCATGATTCGGGCCAGGAAGCCGTCGCCTTCCAGAATCTACCACCGGTCCTGGAAGTCCTACTTTAGTTGTTGCGATCGACGACAGCTGTCTTCCGCTTTTCCTTGCCGTGACTTTTGGTTTTCCTGCAGTCGGGCATGTACCTGGGGCTAGCTCTTGGCTTTCTTAAAGGGCAAGTGTCGGCTCTCTCCATTCTTTTTCAGCGAAATTTAGCTTCGCTTTCGGCGGTTCTGAATTTTCTGCAGAGGGTGCTGCATGCTGCGCCCCCTTTCTGTCCTCCATTGGATCCTTGGGATCTTTTTTTTTTTTATACATTTATCTTTTATTCTTTTTCTTATATATGCCAAGTAATAGAGGGGGGAGCACATATAACAATACATATGTCAATACATTTAGAGCAGTGTATCTAGTTACATGTTATGGTGACATACATATATAAAAGACATCTATAGCCGAAGTTATCCTGACATTAATATCATTTCTTAAATACATATCGAGGTTCATCAGCTCTACCCCCAAAAAAAAACAATAAAAAAAGTGGGAGACCCATTTCCCCCCCCCCCCCCCCCATTGTCCCCCACCCGCCAATCCCGTCTAGTCTGGTCTGGTGCGGCGGCCCCGCGGGGCGATGGAGCACTCTTGCCCCCATCTGAGGTATCTATCAGAGTTTTATAGTATCCAAACCAATTAGTGTGGGCCGTGTTTAGTAACATTTATTATTCAAGAAAGTGGGGTATATTTATTAATACTGGAGTGTAGCCTCAATGATAGCACTAAAAGGGCATCAGTTCCAGTCAGGAAAATTCCTCTCCCCATATCAACTTTCTCTATATGCCCATTTCAGTAGCAAAATGCACCCCACATCGTTTCATACTCTCGAAGTTTGTCATTCTTGTCATTAAGGTTTGCCATTCATTAATTGTCGGAAGTCTATCTTTCACCCACTGTCTCAAGATTATTACCTTGGCCAATAGGAAGCCCCTCAACCAATAAGCCTGTTCATCTTTGGAGGTTTTTTTTTTATATTCAAGAGGGAGAAAACCAAGCACAACTACTTGAATGGTTAAAGGGGGGCTGGTCCTGTTTTGTGCCGTCATTATCTGAAATATACTATCCCAAAAGGTCCTAATCACAGGACAATCCCACAGCATGTGTACGATCCCGGCAGCTACAAGGGAGCATTTCAAACAGCTAAATTCTAAGCCCTTATTGCTATATACTTTGGATAGGAGGCTCGGAGTGACATATAGACGGTGTATTATTTTAAATTGTAACAATTGATATTGTCGTGAAGAGGAGGCCTTCTTGATATTTTGATAGATTTCCCGCCATTGTGAGGGATTACATTCCCCTATATCCGCATTCCACTTAACTACACTTTTAAATTTAGTGGTTGTACTTAATTCCTCAATAAATCTCTTATAAATTAGTGAAATCTTAATTTTATTCCCGAATAAATTATAACAGAATACTAAAAACCCTGGGGTGTCTTTTATAGGTATTTTTTTAAGAGTACATGCTAGTGCGTGATGTAGTTGAAAGTATCTATAGTGCTCTAGTGCAGTTCTTGGTGTCAGTTGATTCAATTCCCTTATTGGTTTAATTTTCCCTTTCATATATATATGTGAAACTAATGTGATACCTTTTTGAATCCAATATTCCTTTGCATTAAGTGTCGAGAATTCTGTTAACGCGGGATTGTCCCATATCGGGGAGAAGTCCAGAATTTTTGGAGCCAGAGTCAATTTCTTAATCCTGTTCCAAACTTTCTGCAGCGCAGCCCCAATGGGACAAGACTGACTTGCATCCTTGGGATCTTAATCTAGTGCTCAACGCTCTCCAATGTTCTCCGTTTGGGCCTTTGCAGCAGGTGTCACTGCGCTTCCTATCTTTATAAGGTGGCTTTTTTTGGTTGCAATTACTTCTATCTGTAGAGTGTCGGAACTCGCGGCGCTGTCATGTCGGTTGCCCTTCCTGATTCTCCATAAGGTGGCCCTTCGCCCTGTGCAGTCCTTCCTGCCGAAGGTGGTGTAAGCATTCCATCTAAATGAGGAGATTATTCTTCCTTCATTTTGTCCGGACCCAGTACGAGCCATGCGGGTTTGTCTGTCCCCAGATGGCATCTTTCAGGCGGACGGATTCCCTGTCCGTGATTCCAGAGGGGCTGGCAGCGTCAAAGACTTCCATTTCCTGATGGATTTGTTTGGCTATTGTGGAAGCGTACAGTGTTAAGGACCGGGCTCCGCCCTTCCAGGTGACTGCTCATTCGGCTCGGACAGTGGGGGCCTCTTGGGCGGTGCATCAAGGGGCTTCGGCCATCCAGGTGTGCAAGGTGGCTACTTAGTCGTCCATACTTTTTCCAAGTTTTACAGAGTGCACACCTTTGCATCTTCTGATGCTTCTTTGGGGCGTAGAGTTTTGCAGACAGCTGTTCTCTGATTGGCAGGGGGGTTGAAGTTAAGCCCACCCTCAGGGACTGCTTTGTACCGTCCCATGGCCAAAGCCTGTGTCCCCCAATGAGACGGGTGAGAAAACTAGATTTTTGTACTTGCTGTAAAATCTGTTTCTCTTCCGTTAATTGGGGACACAGCTTCCACCTATTCTCTTATTTATGGGCCTTTTCGGGCCTGTGTGGTTCTGGGTTTGTACATAATGTAATTTTCTGGTGTCTGGTTTCTCCTACTGCTTTTGCACTAAACTAATTTGGCTTAGTCCCTGTAGGAAGAGTATAGCTGAAGAGGGAGGAGCTTATACTTTGTGTGCTTAGTGTCCGCCTCTTAGCGGCAACAGCTATACCCATGGTCAAAGCCTGTGTCCCCCAATAAATGCAAGAGAAACAGATTTTACGGTAAGTACAAAAATCTTGTTTTTGTCTCGGGAACAATCATTAGGAGAAATAAAATGGCCACCGTCCTATTAGTACACACAAAACCGGTCCTAATCACACAGGAGGACAAGTTACTTCACAACACTGATCTAAAATTGCTGTCTCATACTCCTCTCCTACTTGTATTGGATTATGATCCTGAATACAGTTTAATACGATCTTCAGCTGAATCTCTGTGGGAATGAAGTTCATAAGGAGACTTGGAAGTACAGGAGGAGGGTGGGATGTGGCTGATGAGCAGCAGCACTTGTATACAGTCTCCATTACCACAGCCCCAAATTACCACAGTCTGTCCTGTCCGTTCTCTCTGTATTTCATGTCTCCTCATGAGCTCCGCTCCTACAGAGATTCATGTGAAGATCTTATCAGCTGTGTTCAGGATCATAATACCTGACAAGTAGGAGAGGATGATGAGGCAGCTCTTTAGCTCAGTGTTGTGAAGTAACCTGTCCTCCTGCATGATTGGACAGGTTTTGTGTGTACTAATAGGACGACGGCCATTTTCTTCCCCTAATGATTGCTACCTAGACAAAAAATAAATTAGTTAATTAAAGCTAATGAAAGGTATTTGGGAATATATTTTATAATAAATATTTAAAGTGAGTCTGTCACCACAATTTGCCCTTATAGACCACTTGCATAGCACTATAGCATAACTATATATTAGTCAAACGGTACCTTTTGTCTTTTTGTTTGGATGTTCACCAGGGGCAAAAACTGAGTTTTATTCATATGTAAATGAGGGCTCGCAAGTGCCCAGGGGCTGCGTTCGGGCTGTAAGTGCCCAGGCCGCTCTTCCTTCTTCTCACATAACCCCTCCCCAGCCTGTTGATTGGCCCGCCCTGTAAGCCTCTTACGTTATCCAGTGTACTGGCCGATATCCCGCCCGCGCATGCGCACTGCATTGAATGATGCTGCTGCCCACAATGGTCATCAGAGTGCGCATGCGCCGGCGGGATATCGGCCAGTACACTGGATGACGTAAGAAGCTTACAGGGGTTATGTGAGAAGAAGGAAGAGCGGCCCTGGGCACTTACAGCCTGAATGCCGCCCCTGGGCACTTGCGAGCCCTCATTTACATATGAATAAAACTCAGTTTTTGCCCCTGGTGAACATCCAAACAAAAAGACAAAGGTACCATTTGACTGATCTATAGTTATGCTACAGTGCTATGTAAGTGGTCTAGAAGGGCAAATTGTGGTGACAGACTCCCTTTAAGTTTTTTCATGTTCTTAATTCCTGGAGAACCCCTTTAAGTCACTTTTTTTTTTTTAGCTAAAAAAATGAACACATTTGTATCAGGTTGAGTGGTGTAACCTGAAATCTTTACTACTAGTTAGGGTGGTAATTGCTGGTCCTTAGAATGCTACTGTATAATAAAATTCATTAAAAATTGTGCTGTGTTATGCATTTAAATTAAATGCATTCTCTGTCTTTAATAGGGTTTCTCCAAAGACACTCCTTACCTTTTGCACTAATGGAGTCCTCTTGCGGACTCTAATGGCTGGAGATGCTGCACTTTCAACTGTAACTCACGTCATTGTGGTAAGAAATACTATTTATAAAATGCTAAGAAGTAGGGAGCAGGTGAAGAATTTGATGGTTGGGATCTCTGCTCTGTGACCCCCCAACAGTAGCTAGAAAAAGGGGCTTATGTCCTTTCCCTTTCTTTTTGTTATCTGGCTTATTCAAGAACTGTTGGATGCATTTCCCTAATGTACCCCACTGTATAGTCATGTATATAATGGCATACATTGGCTATTTAATTATTTTTAAAGATAAAATGTATACTGTGTTTTGTACTTTACTGTGGAAATTTATACAGGTAAGTATAGAAGACTAGGATTTACTATACAGTAAAAAAAATATAAAGGTTTGCCGATCGATTTTGGCCTAGAATATGCGAAAAGTTAAACTCATGAGTTTTGTTGGTGACAAAACTGATGATTCCCATCATCTTGAATCAGGATTGTCTCAGACTGCATTCAGTTTGTTTCCAACTGTGTGGTATTAGTATGTCATTAGTTTTTAATGTCAGTGAAGAATACACATCCAGCGTCTTGTACGACCATTGTTTGTGAAAAATGACCCCCACATGGATAGCTTCTGTGTGCTGTCAGTTTTTTTTCAGCGACATATTGATTTCAATGGGCCAGTACACCTTTGAAAATTAATGAAGACACAATCGATCTCCATGGAGGGATGGTCTTGTGAAAATACTCATTGATTTTGAATGGCTCAGTATTTAATCCGGGTGCGGTTTTAAAATCTGATGGCACCCAGGTGTGAAAATTGTTCTTGTGAATAAGCCCTTATCTGAATTTTTATACTATAACTGTCCCTATATACTGTAGGATAGCTTCTCCCTGCATTCACAATAGTGAGCGCTTACTGCTTGGAGTCATGTATCTCCAGTTGGCTGGTTAGTTATTAAGCGAGTCGGGGATACGGCAGAATCACTCACTGACAGAGCTGGCCATGCTGATCACTGAGAAATAGGGAGATGAATATGTACTTAGTCTACATATATTAATCTACTGTCCACTATGTAAGGGAGCAGCGAGGGCACATGGGAGATGTGCCTCAGCAACGTTCATTTAAGAGAGAGCTGATAAGGGACATTTTGGGGATGTTTTGTATAAACTGTATTAGAAAAATGTTCCCAATCTCTGTCCCTATATATTAGAAAAAAAACTATGTGAATTACACTTGAATTTTTTTTTATCACTTTTATGTAAATGTTGCCATGCCAATTTTTTTTATATTCTGTTTCTAACAAAACCAAAATGGTCAGTTTTACAACTCTCAGACAGTTGCTTATTGAACTCTCTTAGATTCTTGAAGGGTATACCTGCCTAGTTATACAGTAATATTGTAGCAGTGGGTATATCACTCATGTACCAGGCAGTTTTGCCACTCAGGAGCCTGGAAAAGCAGTGTGACAGCAACATTGTATGGAGCTTGATGGAAGACATTTGTATTAAAGGGGTTCTCCTGTTGGGTATATAAAGCAAATTATATATAATATAATTAACGGATCAAAAGAAAAATTGTGCAAATGATATTGATCCACAAGGTGGACATATACACAGCTCCAAGAGTTCGATCGAGAACCTAATTATTTTGTGCAATCAGTAAAACAGGGTACAAGCGTCTATGCAAAAATATAAATGGTTTATTATACAATAGTTTAAAATACAATCAAAGATTAATTATTGTAAACTTCAATAATATACAATCATATGCAGTACCCAGAATTCAGTACTATATGGTGCCAACAAAACACTACTCAACCAACACAAAAATATTATGCAATACGGCTTTAAAATTGTGAGAGATATAAAATCAATAGACTTCGCCGCCCATGTCGTTCTTCTAGCCCGCCCCACTCCTGTTGATTGACGTCCGATTTGCCTGCATCTGTCTAAATCCCGCGCCTGCGCCGTGCGCTTCTGTATTCGGCACAGGCACAGTGAGTCAATGCCGCGCTCCTGGTGCCGACTTCCTCACTACGCCTGCGCCGACTACGTTACAGTGAGGAAGCCGGCACCAGGAGCGCGGCATTCACTCACTGCTCCTGCGCCGAATACAGAAGCGCATGACGCAGGCGCAGGATTTAGACAGATGCAGGTAAATCGGACGTCAATCAAGAGGAGCAGGGTGGGCTAGAAGAACGACATGGGGGCGGCAAAAATGGTCAGTAGACTGAGCCTCTAGGTGCTGAATCGACGCCCACATAGCACCTAGAGGCTCATTAGCATATGGATAAAAGTATGTTTTTTAGGTGAACGGCCGCAGACAGAAGTGAACAAAGCATACTGTTATGTACTGCTGACAGCACATCGCTAGTGTCAGTCGGCTACAAATGGCAAAACTGATGGTAGAAAATCTTATGGTAGAAACCCTTTAAAGGGATTCTGTCACCTCCCCTAAGGCAAAAAACGATTTAAAACCAGCCATGCAGCACAGCTTACCTGGATTAGGCTGTGCTGTTCAATCTTGAAATCCGTCCAGCAGTTAGTTCAAAAAACGAGTTTGATCAATGAGGAAATGCGTCCTGAAGGTGCCCAGAGGGGCGTTTTTTTCTTCTGAGAGAGCCCAGTCCCGCCCCTTTTTCAGTGCCCAGCCCGCCTTCCTTGTATTTTCTAACTGCCGCCCCCAGCCTGCCACAGCCTCCCCTTCCTCTCCTCCCCCTCCCTCTTGCCGAACGAAGTCTCGCACAGGCGCAGTACCCACTGAGGGCTGCGCCTGTGCGATCATCAGGAGACTGAGGGCGGCAGCTTCATCTTCGTCACTGGGCATGCGCCGAGCCCAGTGACGTCCGATGCTCGCTCTTCCCTCAGCAGGGAAGAGCGAGCATCGGACGTCACTGGGCTCGGCGCATGCCCAGTGACGAAGATGAAGCTGCCGCCCTCAGTCTCCTGATGATCGCACAGGCGCAGCCCTCAGTGGGTACTGCGCCTGTGCGAGACTTCGTTCGGCAAGAGGGAGGGGGAGGAGAGGAAGGGGAGGCTGTGGCAGGCTGGGGGCGGCAGTTAGAAAATACAAGGAAGGCGGGCTGGGCACTGAAAAAGGGGCGGGACTGGGCTCTCTCAGAAGAAAAAAACGCCCCTCTGGGCACCTTCAGGACGCATTTCCTCATTGATCAAACTCGTTTTTTGAACTAACTGCTGGACGGATTTCAAGATTGAACAGCACAGCCTAATCCAGGTAAGCTGTGCTGCATGGCTGGTTTTAAATCGTTTTTTGCCTTAGGGGAGGTGACAGAATCCCTTTAAATGTATAATAGATTGTTACAATAACACTAGCTCTTTGAACGGCGCAGTAATCTTCCGATGGACTTACTTTGGCCTACATAAAAATCCATACAAAATAGTGAATATAAATCAACATTGCTCTTAAAGGCAATGAATACCCATCATAATTAAAATAAGTAGATATAACTGTTTACACTTATGAAAAAGCACAACACTTCAGGAATTAAGAAAAAGAAAATACGTAAATATTACTTTATTATAAATAAATTCCGAAATACCTTTCATTAGTTACAATGGCTCATTTTGTCTAGAGAGCAATTATTAGCAGAACTAAAATGGCCACCGTCTTATTGGTACACACAAAACCTGTCCTAATCACACCGAAGGACAAGTTACTTCAGAGCACTTAGGTAAAGAGCTGCCTCATTTTCCTCTCTGCTCTGCTTGTCAGGGGTTATGATCCTGAATACAGTTTTGATCTTCAGCTGAATCACTGAAGGAACGGAGTTCATGAGGAGATATGAAGTACAGAGAGGCGATGGGGATGTGGCTGTGTCCTGCTTTGTGATTAGGACAGGTTTTGTGTGTCCTAATAGGCGGCGGCCATTTATTTTCTCCTAATGATTGCTTCCCAGACAAAATGAGCCATTATAACTAATTAAAGATATTTGGGAATATATTTATAATAAAATAATATTTAGGTTTTTTCATTTTCTTAATTCCCAGAGAACCCCTTTTAACTTAAGATTTTGTTTTAATATTTTATGGACTACAATTTTCAAACCTAAAAGCCATACGCCTTGCCTCCTGTGTGTATATCCGGCAGAGTGGCAGGACTACCTATCCTGAGTGTTGATATTTTTTTTTTTTTTTTTTTTTTTTTTTACAGATCTTTAACCTACTAATCCATACTAACATTATATTGCTCCTGCTTTGTTAATGCCAAAACTTAATGAACCACTCAGCATGGAGGCAGTTCTCAACTTTTCTCATTGGTTATAAAATGAAAAACAAAAAAAACATTGCAGATAAAAATCCCATCCATACTTACAGCTATAATTAATTGTAAAGTAGATGGGCTGCGGATCTGCTGTAGCTTGAAACGACGCACTTGTAAGTGATGAAGCGACGTGGCTGGGAGCTTGTAATAAACTGGAGATGAAGGCACCTTCAGCTTTATATCTGTTTGTTCCTTGAAGTGATGACTGATGTTCCTGCCACAGTCAAATCGATCGCCATCAATCTAATAATTAAAATGTCGCTTTCTAGCATCACATGACAGTTTTTATCAGTGTTGTTTACTGCTCTCATTTTACTCTGTGAATTCAGGTGGTAGTGATTTCTGGGTTGTTTTTTAGGCAGCAGTATTATACATCTGACGAATGTGACATGCTTCACAGCTTACATATACAGGACATGTTCCCATTGACAATAATGGGATCCGATGGAGATCCGCCCACTACCCGGCAAATATGCCAGGGTTCAGCCAGACAAATACCACTGCATGCAGTGATTGGTAATGTTCTGTTTATGGATCACATATATACCTGTTACCTATGACTGACCTAGGAGAGCATTATTATTTTGTTATTGCATTTTACTCATCTTGGGATTAAGATTACTTTTCAATTGGTCTTTATTAAAAATATTCAGCAGCTTTGTCATAAAGGGTTAAAGGGGTTGTTTCATCTCAGACAATGGGGGGCATATCACTAGGATATGCCCCTATTGTCTTAAATGGTGCAGGTCCTGCACCTATATTGGGAATGGATTCCTGCAAGGTGGTGGCTGGAGGACTCCGGTCTGGCCACCACCAAGCGTTCTCCCCATGGAAGTGAATGGGACCGCACTCCCATTCACTTTTATGGGCCCGACGGAAATAGCCGAGCCAGTTCTCCGCTATTTTCGGCGGCCCCATACAAAATGAATGGAGGGCAGCTGTGCATGCGCAGTGTGCCCTCCACCGCTTTCAGGGATCCATTCTTAATATGGTGGTGGGACCTGCACCTATAGGACAATTGGGGCATATCCTAGTGATAGGCCCTCATCATCTCTAAATCTCTAAATTGCTAATAGCTCAAAAACACTTATGCTGGGTTTACATGGGTTTAGGAACAAACTATTATCAGGATGGAGAGAGCGTTCCTTCCTGACAACTGGCTGCTTATTCAGTGGGAGTGAAGTGCTACATTTACATGCAGCGATCACCTCCACAGTATAAGGACGAGGGATCACTATTGCGATTGCTCATCCTCATACTGCTGCATTGTTTCTGGGAAGCAGATCGCTGTTTAGTAAGCACAATCTGCTGCTCAGAAATTATAATTTACTTGTCTGAAGGAATAACAGTGAAGCACTTGTTCATCAGGTGATTGGCTGCACCTTTAGATAGGCAAATTGTCCGGAACGAGCGTTCGCAGGAACGTTTGTCCCTAATAGTCTGCCTGAGTATCGGGCCGTGTGAACCCACCATTATTTACGCCACATTCTTCTCAGTAAAATAAGAATTGAACTATAGCGGGTGTTTATAAGGTCGGAGAGCAGAGATAAGGAGCTCTCAGCTGAGCTGCCTGAAGAAACACAGTAAAAACACAGAGCATGCTACCAGAGAAACTTTTATATAGCTTTTAATAACCTCTTTCCCCACAGGCTTAACACATGTTTTGGATTTTGATCCCATACTTACAGTGCCTTCTACCCATGACCAAACAGACGCTTACTGATTAAAAATAAGTTGTACCAACTTCGAATGCCATTCCAAGAAGAGGAGTGGTGGTTTCCCCCTCGCTCCCATTAGAACCTTTGGTACTATGTACGGTAATTACTCATCGCCCCCACCAATAGTTAAGACTATGAGCATCAGGAGTTAAATGAGGCTCGGTGCATTGTATACCATGCAGGTCACTGCACTTTATGTTGTTATATGGTTACTATAAATGAAGGGTTAGGTACATAGCAGCGATTTTGAAAACATGGCACCATGTGGTGATCGAGATCACCTGCTCAGTAATATTGGTTATTAATGATATATTAAGCCTTATTGACTGAGCGACTTCCCATTACCTGTTACATGAATCTCATTGCTATACTTTATGGTGATCGGTATATAATTGCCTCTATAAGACCAAGCGCCTTCTTTCTGCCTAATAACTCCCCTGGTTTACACCTGATGGTAATAAATTAGGGCTGAGTGTATGTGTGTAAGTGGATCTGCGCTGGTGGCCCATCAGGCCATAATATGATCAGCGGTAGTCCGATTTGGGCGGGTGCCCGTATATATACTGAGCTGTCAGTTTGGTGCTGGCTGATACCTGTCAAACAACGGATGCTCGTAAACACAATCATCCATAGCTATTGGCCAGACTGCTGTCAGGTCTCCAGTCAGGTGAGGTGGGAAAGGAACCAGCTGATTGCATATAGCAGCAATTGGCCTCCTGACAGCCCCCCTCCCATGACATGGGATTGGATCACTGCTTTACTAAGCATGGAGCCATTGGTATAAAATGCAGCAGGACAGAGCCGGCAGCTGACCGTGCCATAGATGACATGCTGGCAGTCTGCACACCATATCGCAGTGTATCCCAACCAGTGTGCCTCCAGCTGTTGCAAAACTACAACTCCCAGCATGCCTGGACAGCCTTTGGCTGTGCGGGCATGCTGGGAGTTGTAGTTTTGCAACAGCTGGAGGCACACTGGTTGGGAAACACTGCCATATCGCCTGTTGATTTTAGTTTTAGAAATCCCCTGAACAATCCTGGTCAGGAGGAAATACTTAGAGATCAGAGGAATATAGGGAAAGGTTCCAGCATTTTAGGCTGTACTTTTTAGGGTGAACACTAGATCAACTATCACATGGTGGAATAGAGAGAGAGAACCAGTACCCTGTATCTACAGCAGGGGTGCACAACCTTTTTTGGTCAGAGGGCCACATTGTCATATCGCTGTATTTCAAGAGGCCGCAAATAAAAAAAATATGTTGATCGGCGCTCATTTGCATAGGTGTATTACACAAGCCAATTCAAAGTGACTGGGGAGGAATGATCACTACCACAGTCATTCTGCCTTCATTTACTTCTATTGATTATTGGTAGCCCATCCAAGATTACACAGGGAGATGTGCTGACGATAATCGTATATCTTTCATCCTGCTAAAATGTGCAAATCAGCTGATCGACTGATCAGCTGCACGATTATACCGGCCAGATATAAGATATAAGCGCTCCTTTTGGACACTTGTTCCCAGTAATATATCGTTCTGCAGCATGGCCCCTGAAACCGAAGAGTTATGCTTACCTGCTCCCTGCCACTCTGGTCCACCACACTGCCTCCATCTTACAGTCCCCGCGCTGTTTACAGATGGCAGTGCATGGACACCGTCATACACCACTCCAGCCAATGACTGGCTTCAGCGGTGATGTGGCCACAAGCAGCATGTCACTGCTGAAGCCAGTCATTGACTGGAGCGGTGTATGTGACCATGGCCATGCACTGCCAGGTGTAAACAGCGCAAGGACCGGAAGATAGAGGCAGTGAAGGCAGTGCAGAGGACCGGAGTGGCATGGAGCAGGTAAGTATGAATCTTTTGTTTCAGGGGCCACGCTGCAGGAACTTGTTAAAAATCATTTTTACCGGAAAAGTGGCGACTTTCCTTCCATCCTGCCTTCTATTCATGAATCAGTGTTTTCCTTCACTGTAGAGGCCGGCGCTCATTGGTTATTACCACCTCTGCCCCCAGTTATAGGAGCCCTGCAATAACCAGTAAGCGCTTTCCTTCACTGCAGAGGCCTGCGCTCACTGGTTATTACTGTCTCCTACCCCCATTTATAGGGGCCCTGCAATAACCAGTAAGCACTTTAACTTACTAGTGGGTAAGGCGCTTTAATGACCAGGCTTGCAAAAGGCCTTAATGACCAGACTTTATTTGTGATTTAGCGCAAGTGGTTCAGACGGATAATTTTTGCAACAATTTTTTACGTGGCACATAGGGCTGTATGATTTATTTTTTAAGTAGTTTTATTTGGGGGAAACTGTAGAAAACATTTTTAAAAAGTTTTTTTTTTTTTTTTTTTTTTAAACTATAGCTCCTTATTCTTTAAATATGCAAACTGACACCAAAATAAATGATTATAATTAGTTCCCTATTTTCCCATATTTCTGCTACATGATATGTCCCCCAAGAGATCATGAAAAGACCTTTAGGGGACACTAACATTTTTTTTTTTTAAGAAGAATGGTTAAGTCACCTGAAGGTGACGTGGGACACCAGCGCTGGAATAGCAGAGCCCACCCGCTGCCACCTTCTACGTCTGGGATTAGTTGGTAAGTATTGATAAGAGGAGGAAAGGGAAGGGGCGGGTAGCGGGACCGGAGCGAAAAAAATATATATAGTAGAGAAGTAAGCAGCCTGATACGCTGGCCTGTTATACTGAATTGAGGGAGAAGGCAAGTTCAAGCAAGAAAAAATCTTGATATATAATTTGTACCTGGTAAGGTCCTGCCTGATGACGGTCTGTATTGTATCCTCTCCGGTTTGTTTCTTTCTTTTAAAATCCAATGGGTGTGCTGTGATGAGTCCGTCCTGTGTGCTCACCTGTGCGGCCGGGGCAGCGTTTGTGCTAGAAGGTGAGCACACAGGACGGACTCATCACAGCACACCCATTGGATTTTAAAAGAAAGAAACAAACCGGAGAGGATACAATACAGACCGTCATCAGGCAGGACCTTACCAGGTACAAATTATATATCGCATTGTACACTGCACACTGAGATTTTTTCTTGCTTGAACTTGCCTTCTCCCTCAATTCAGTATAACAGGCCAGCGTATCAGGCTGCTTACTTCTCTACTATATATTTTTTTTTCGCTCCGGTCCCGCTACCCGCCCCTTCCCTTTCCTCCTCTTATCAATACTTACCAACTAATCCCAGACGTAGAAGGTGGCAGCGGGTGGGCTCTGCTATTCCAGCGCTGGTGTCCCACGTCACCTTCGGGTGACTTAACCATTCTTCTTATCTTGAAATTGAAGGAAGACAACAGCTCCTTTTGACACTTAGCAGCGGAGTCAGTTTTGCTGATTGTTCGCAGACCCACCAGTAGGGAGCGCAAGGTGGACTCATCTTCTACTTTAGATATATTTTTTTTAATTTTGCACATTTTCCTTTTTATTTTTTCCTTTTTATTTGTATTTGATTAATTTTATAGTATAATTTTTTATAATTGGTTTATTACTTAGTTTTTTTTATATATTTTTCCACGTAATATGTCCCCCAAGAGGTCATAAAAAGACTGCTGGGGGATAATGAACATCATTATTTTGCACTTTTTAAAAAAAATTTATTTGTATTTTTTATTTATTTTTTTACTTTTTTAATTTCCTTCAAATTTTTTATTTTATTTTTTAGAATTTTGTATTAATTTTTTAAAATATATTTTTGCCGCATATGTTCTCCAAAGGGTCATAAATAGACTGCTGCGGGACAGTGAACACTTTTTTATTTTGCGCTTTTTATTTTATTTTTTTCTGTATTTTTTCTTTTTATGGCTTTTTTATTTATACATTTTTTTGGCCATATATTTTTTAATTTTATTTGTATTTTATATTTTTATTTTTCCATAATTTGTTTTAATTTATTTATTTATTTTTAACTTTTATTTTTTATTTTTTTATATACAGTACAGCCCAAAAGTTTGGACACACCTTCTCATTCAAAGAGTTTTCTTTATTTTCATGACTATGAAAATTGTAGATTCACACTGAAGGCATCACAACTATGAATTAACACATATGGAATTGTATACATAACAAAAAAGTGTGAAACAACTGAAAATATGTCATATTCTAGGTTCTTCAAAGTAGCCACCTTTTGCTTTGATTACTGCTTTGCACACTCTTGGCATTCTCTTGATGAGCTTCAAGAGGTAGTCACCTGAAATGGTTTTCACTTCACAGGTGTGCCCTGTCAGGTTTAATAAGTGGGATTTCTTGCCTTATAAATGGGGTTGGGACCATCAGTTTCGTTGTGGAGAAGTCAGGTGGATACACAGCTGATAGTCCTACTGAATAGACTGTTAGAATTTGTATTATGGCAAGAAAAAAGCAGCTAAGTAAAGAAAAACGAGTGGCCATCATTACTTTAAGAAATGAAGGTCAGTCAGTCCGAAAAATTGGGAAAACTTTGAAAGTGTACCCAAGTGCAGTCACAAAAACCATCAAGCGCTACAAAGAAACTGGCTCACATGCGGACCGCCCCAGGAAAGGAAGACCAAGAGTCACCTCTGCTGCGGAGGATAAGTTCATACGAGTCACCAGCCTCAGAAATCGCAGGTTAACAGCAGCTCAGATTAGAGACCAGGTCAATGCCACACAGAGTTCTAGCAGCAGACACATCTCTAGAACAACTGTTAAGAGGAGACTGTGTGAATCAGGCCTTCATGGTAGAATATCTGCTAGGAAACCACTGCTAAGGACAGGCAATAAGCAGAAGAGACTTGTTTGGGCTATTTGACCATGAAGGAGAGTGATGGGGTGCTTTGCCAGATGACCTGGCCTCCACAGTCACCGGACCTGAACCCAGTCGAGATGGTTTGGGGTGAGCTGGACCGCAGGGTAAAGGCAAAAGGGCCAACAAGTGCTGAGCATCTCTGGGAACTCCTTCAAGACTGTTGGAAGACCATTTCAGGTGACTACCTCTTGAAGCTCATCAAGAGAATGCCAAGAGTGTGCAAAGCAGTAATCAAAGCAAAAGGTGGCTACTTTGAAGAACCTAGAATATAACATATTTTCAGTTGTTTCACACTTTTTTGTTATGTATATAATTCCACATGTGTTAATTCATAGTTTTGATGTCTTCAGTGTGAATCTACAATTTTCATAGTCATGAAAATAAAGAAAACTCTTTGAATGAGAAGGTGTGTCCAAACTTTTGGTCTGTACTGTATATTTTCCCTACATAATTTGTCCCCAAGGGGTCACTAAAAGACCTTTTTTGGAGACAATGAGAAACTTTTTTTTGTACTTTTTCCACTGTAACTGGAGCATCCAAAGGAGTCCTAGTTACAGGGAAAATGAGCTTGCTGTTGGGGCTTTGTGCACAGACAGAGCTGATTAGGGTTTCCTCTGCCCCAAGCTTCGTACACCCTGCACAGTCACTGGCTACCATGTTGTTGAGCGTCGTCCACGTTGGATGATACAGGAGTAGTCACAAAGTATCACCACCAGCAGTCTCTATTTTTCCCTGAGCCTAAACAAAAAATACATACTGGGAATACACCCTGTATTTATCCTAATAATGTTGTCTTGGAGGGTCACCACTAGTTGGGGTGATTTTACATTAGAAGGTCCAGGAGCAGTTATGCAGTTTAGCCACATGCAGTCTTTTTGGTTTTTCCTAGCGCTCAAAACAAAAAATTACATGCTGGGCCATGTACTAACTGTGACACGTCTAGGTGCACTTACAAAACCTATTAACTTGGTCCATATGGTGGAATATTCTCCAGAGTGCATGGTGCCCTGTACAAATATATGCACAATGTAATAACTTTCATTTTATAAAAATATAAAATTATGTTTTATTAGGTCTAAGGACAGCTCGTCAGCATTGTTGTGTAGCCCCAGCCTAGAGATGTATGCCTTCGCAGGTGAAGTAGCGCCCAACTAACGCTAGGTTGACAGGGTGCTTCGCCTGCTACTTCGGAACCAAAGCAGAGCCCATGCCCTTGCTCTGCTAATCAGATCAGAGGGGCATGCAGGAAACTGTCAGGGTCGGGCTAAATGTCCAGTTCTGTCAATCTAGCCACCGGTGGGTGCTTTTTTACCTACGTGGACAGCCCCTCACAGCTGAAGAAGCCCTGTTGATGAGATAAATCGATGAATGACAATTGATTTGCTCATCTCTACCCCAGCCTTATGCAGAGACGACATGATGCTTTTCTCTGCATTAGACAAAAAACATAATAGGGGATAATAGAATGTTTCTGATATGTTTTCAATTTAATTTCACATAATAGGACGAAGTTCATGAACGGGATCGGTTCAGTGACTTCCTAGTAACTAAACTCCGAGATTTGATACAGAAACTTCCAACTTTGAAGCTGATTCTCTCCAGTGCCGCACTTGACGTAACCTTGTTTCTGAAGTACTTTGGAGGGTGTCCCATCTTGTACAGTAAGTGGTCCCAAAGATATCCTGTCCACTCTCTTTTCATTCAGCATTGGTTAGTCCAAAATATTATGATAATCTGGCATTGGTTTTTGCTATTGAAATGCATCTCTGTGATATCTACAATTACATACGTTATACCATCATACGCTTAGAAGTTTTCTATTCCTTTCCGTGGCGCTCTAAAAAGGCATAACGCATAACACTTTGCATTGTACCTTTTTCTCGCCCAGTTTCCTTGGGGGACACAGAAGACCTTGGGTATAGCTCATCTCCATAGGAGGCGTGACACTAAGTGAAAACTGTTAAGCCCCTCCTCCACAGCTATACCCTCAGCCTGGAGAGAGAGACTGCCAGTTTTTGCTTAGTGTCCAAGGAGGCAAGACACTCCCTGCTACTGCAGGGCTGTTTTCTCCTTTGTTTAATTTTTTGATTTTTACTTTTTTATTTCTTTTTGTTCCAGATCATCAGGGACAACAGAGTCGCACTAGACCTCTCTGTTCTCCCGGGGTTGAGCTGCGCCAGTGCCGGGCTCCCGCACTGCTGCCTCCCCCACAGAAGGCAAGGTGGACCAGGGCAGCCCAGCTCCCCTGCATCCCGCCAGCGCAAGGGTCGCCCGCACGCCAAGTCCCTCGCCAGCGTCCTGCCACTACGGTGCCAGTAGCTGAAGGGGCGACCCTGCTGGAACGGACCGAGGGTGAAGACGGCTGTGGTAAGAGAGAGGCTTCTCCAGCCCTACGTCCCCCTCCCTGGCCATCCTGCGTGCTGGACTCCCATGCTGGTCCCGGCGGACCTACGCTGGCTCCTGGGCTAGCTGTTGCCCAATAATTATATAGCCCCACACCACCACCATACTGGTGGCCGCAGGGCGACAATACAATGCCCCTCCATAGGGGATTGCACAGGGGTGAGCATGGCATTGCTGTGGAGGAATATAGGGCCAGAGACCTGCTCCTAGCTGCCCCTAACACAGGGGTTATGCCGTCCATCCCCCTTGCCGGTCGCAGTTCAGTAGGGGGCCCACGCTAGCTGCCCCTGTCTCTCTCTCCCTCCTTAGGGGAACTACAGATGTCCATTAGGGCAGGGGGTGCAGTGCTGGCTTCCGGGGTCTCCCTCCTTACCGGTGTGCTAGAGCCAAAGGGCCGCTCCAGGCGCTGCCAGACGCAGGGCCTCGCGGCCTGCACGATGCTCCAACAGGCCCCGGCCGACTGCTGATGCTTCCGATCGGCCGGGTGCCGCAGACTTTGACCCAGGCTTTGGCCTGCTGCTCCGGACCTCTGTCTCTGCCGGCCCGCGGGTTGGGCACCCGCGGCCGTTTGGTACATGCGACAGCCGGCTCCCTCCAGGTCCCGGCTCACCGTCGTTGCCTCTTGGCCGGCCGGGCGCCGCAAAAATCTAGGCCCCGGCTTCGGGTCCTACTAGGCCGCAACATCCCGGCCTCTGTTGGAGGGGGCGGGAACGTCTCGCGGCGCGAATTCTTCCCGCCCGCACGTCCTCCGCCCCCCCAGAGGATCGCAGCGCCGCCCCCCAGGCCGGATCTTTGTTAACCTGTTGGGTGCCGGCTATCTCCAAGGGCCGGCTCCCTTCTGGAGGACCCCCTCTATGTCCTGGTGGGCTTCCTAATAAGCCTATACGAGGCTATGTCTCTCAGTGCCTTGGGAGGACTGTATGGTGGCCCTTTCTTGCCTCAGAGTGGCTATGTTTAAAAAAAAAAAAAAAAAAAAAAAAAAGGGCTTCCATGGCGGAGTTATTAAATAACGGAATGGCTGCGCAGGACGCTGCAGCATGATACAGTGGTGCTGGCTGCATGCTATGCTTCCCTTCCGTAGGCGGCATGTCGCGCTCCCCGGCTGCGGTGCTGACCGGCTGCAAGTCTCCTCTTTAGGCGGACCCTTGCCATCTACCGGGATACGGCGCTAGCCAAGTGTAGGCGCCCCCTCTTCCGCCCGTTCTATGGCAGGACATCACCTTTCCAGTTATGGTGCTGGCCATGGGCATGAACCCCTTCCTGAGTGGAATTCTGCGCTCTCTGGCCGCAGGCTAGCCATGTGCATAACCCCCTTCTATAGGTGGAATACTACATTCACCGGATCGGTGCTGACCATGGCACGACACCCCCCTTCCTTAGGGGAACGCTGCACTCACTGGTTGTAATGCTGGACAGGTGCATGTCCCCCTTCTGGGGCGGAATAATTGCACTCACCGGATTCAGTGTTGGCCATGGGTACGACCCCCCCCCCCCCCCTCCTTAGGGGAACGCGGCACTCTCACTGGATTCCCTGCCGGCCATGTATGTAACCCCCTTCGGCGGAACGCTGCACTCCCGCTGTGTTCGCTGTCGGCCATGTGTATGAAACCCTTCTATAGGAGGAATTCCGAATTCTCGCCAGATGCGGTGCTGGCCATGTGCACGTCCCCCTTCCATAAGCGGAACACTGCTCTCTTACTGGATTTACTGCCGGCCATGTGCATGACTTCCTTTCGTAAGCGGACGGCTGCACTCTTATTGGTTTGCATTTCTCGCGGTAGGTTGCTGGCCACGTGCCTGAGTGCTTGCACTCTCACCAGATCCGCTGCCGGCTATATGCATGGCCCCCTTCCGTGGGCGGTGTTCCGCACTCGCGCTGGATTGCTGCCGGCGTGGCCATGCCTCTTCTCCTCAGGCGACATTCATGCACCTTTTTTACTGACTGGGTGTCATTGTGCCAGCACGTTGCCGGCCAGGTGCATGACCCCCATCCATGGCGGATGCTCGCGCTCTCCTGGGATGCGATGGTAGCCTTGTGCAACCCCCCTCCCCCCTTTTTGTTTGGGTCACTGCATTTTCACCAAATGCGTTGCGGGCCGTGAGCATGGCTCTAGCAGGGGTGCGCTGCTTGCACCCCCTTTGGGAATGGTGCTGGCCTTGTGCTTCATTCCATGGGCGGAAATTTGTACGCTCACGAGATTCACGGCTGTCCGTGTGTATGCTGTACTGGACGTTCCCCTTTCATGGGCGGAGTAGTTGCACTCTCGCGAAATTCGGTGTTGGGTAGATTATTGCACAATCTTTTATTGCTAGGATATCCGGTGCATGCCCCCCCTTTTCAGGGCCTTTCCACTCTTGCCATCGGCAGAGTTGCCAGGTACCTTCCCCCCCTTTTTTTCCGGGCGGACTACTTGCGTTCCTTCGCATGCCGGTACTGGTCTTGTGCATAACTCCCTTTCGGGCTGCACTTTACACTTCCGTGGATACTGTGGGACGCTGTGGCTGTGCGCTCTGTGCGTTGTTGCCGTGTATGCCTTCTCCTTGCTTGGGTGGGTTGGCCTTCTCGCTACCTGCAGGGTTGCTAGTACGTATGCCTCCCTTCTTCCTGTGACATACTTTTTTTTTTTCTCTCTGGGGTGTGTTTGCTTGTCGCAAGCTTGCACTTTCTCTGAGGAGATCGTTCTGTCCACTTGTGAGCCTAAGGTGTTGTTGTCCGACACGCGACAATGGATGCTCAATGTATTCACAGCTGTATATCTTGTATGTACGTAGACGGGCTCTGCTGGCTCGCTACTGCACTGAGCTGAGTGGTACCCATTCTCCGGTGGGGTCCCGTTGTTGTCGGCACCCACCATGTTCGTTGGCCTTTCCACCTGGGGAGTGTTCGGGGTTCCTTGATGCGTACCCATTCGTCATTTAGTGGCATTGTTTCCCTACGCAACCGGTCGGGGTCGAGAGTGTTGTCTACAGTGCCGCTCGACCTCTACGTTGGCTCTGGCGGGACTACGGTTCCCTCGCCTACTACAATTTCCTCTTCTCGGATGCAGTGTGGTGTGGGTCCTTCCTATTGGCGCCCTTTGCGCTCCAGTCTGTTGCTGCCAGGTTCAGACTGCTCCTCTCGGGTAGGTCGCCCAACTCTTCTTGGGTGCTTGATTGTCCAGGTCCTGGGGACCTCCACCTTGGTTTCTTCAGGGTATTCGCCTGCTGCGACGGTGTGCAGGTAGTCTCACAGAGTAGAGGGGATTCGGCTCTTCCTTTCCTCGCCGGCTCGGTTTTTTTGGCTTCTGCTCTGGGTTTGTCGTTCCAATGTGGCTGCTGCCCCGGCCAGGCCTCAGTGGCTGTTCCGTCGTTGCCCCCCCCCCCCCCCTCCTCTGGGGTGAGCATGGTTGTTCGCTTGGATGGTTCCGGTGTTACTTGCGGTCTCGTACCATCTCCCTCGTTCTCGCTGGCGGTGCTAGCGGTTTGCCGGGCCTACCGCGTTTTGTCCTCCCACTGGGTGCAGGTTGCCTTTCCGTTCTGGGTGTATGGTCCTGTGGGACTTACTTTCTCAGTGCCTTGGGAGGACTGCCCTTCGGTCAGGATTGTCCTTGGATCTCCCACACGGGGCTGTGGAACTCCTTTCTTTGGTGGCTACATCGACTTGGACTTGGCCTGTCTGGTTTGGGCATCTGTCGGATGCTGGGCAGACCCTTCGGGTTTCTTCCGTCTGTCCTTCTGCTCCCCCACTCCGGTCGGATACGGGGCTATGTTGTTCGGGGGCCGACAGGACCGTGGTTTCCGATCCTTCGGCCGTGTTACTGGTCTGCGCCTGATCCCATTGGGTTTTCTTCCGCTTACTGGGTGATTCCTGCGAGCACGCTAGTGTTCGCTCCCGACTGTTTAGTACAGGTTTGGTTGTCGGGCTTAGGGTTCTTACCTGGGGTTTTGTGGGAAGCGGGGCATTCCCCCACTCTGCCTTCTCGCCCTTGGTTCTGTCTTTCGCTAGTCCGGCCTGACCCTGGGACTTCTGTTACTTGAAGTGTCAAGTGTCTGCGCTGTCCTTCCCCTTCCAGCGTTTCCTGGCCCTCTTGGGCCTTGTCATGTCCTTCTGCCACAGAGTGGCTCTGTGGTTCCTCTTTATCGTTTCCTGGTTCCGCCCTGGGAACTACATACTGAGCTCTCTGCGCTCCGGTCTTTCCCTTGGAGCCGTTGCAGGAGTTCTTCCTACTCCTTCTGTCTTGTACGGTTGTGTTTCTGTTGCCATCATGTCTGACGGGTGCCTGATTGATGGCCCTTCGTGTTCTGTGCCTTCTGTCCTTTTCCAGGACAGGGCTGTTCTCCGTCCTGTTCCTTTCTTCCTTCCTTCCTTCTGAAGGTGTTATCTGCCTTCTTATCAACGAGGCTTTCGTCCTTTTCCACCCATCCCCGGGTATGGACGCTTTGCCGTTGGGAGGTTGTTGGACCTTGCGGTTGTTTACTTGGAGATCTCCGACTCCGGTCGGCGTTCGGTCTCTTGTGTTTCCAGGAGGTCAGTGCAAAGGTTGATGGCCTCCAGGGTGGCCTCCTCCGCTTTCTCAGTGTGGCTTTTTGCTGTGGTTATCGCACCAATGGCAGGGTTCTGCTTTCGGTGTCACCGTTCATTTCATCAGAGCAGTCGGTGCCTCCTGGGGCGGGGGTGTTAG
This sequence comes from Bufo gargarizans, assembly GCF_014858855.1. NCBI lineage: Eukaryota > Metazoa > Chordata > Amphibia > Anura > Bufonidae > Bufo > Bufo gargarizans. The sequence goes on along the minus strand of NC_058080.1, from coordinate 618,532,201 downwards.
GTTTCGGCCATTCATTTGTGCAGGGCGGTCACTTCTTCCTTGCACACCTTACCGAGTTTTACTGGGGGCATACTCGGGCTTCGGCGTATGCTGCCTTGGGCCGCCTGGTCTGCAGGCGGTGTTTTCTTGATGCCTTCGGGTGCTTCGCCTTGGTGCTGTGGTCCCTCCCCTCTTGGACTGCTATTGAACGTCCCAAGGTCTTCTGTGTCCCCCAAGGAAACTGGGCGAGAAAACGAGATTTTTGTATTACTTACCAGTAAAATCTCTTTCTCGCTCTTTCCTTGGGGGACACAGCACCCACCCATTCTTGTTTTTTCTTGCACGGTTTCAGAGTTTGTTTTACCCGTTGGGTAGTTGGCTTGTTGGTTCCACTTTTGGACTTTGCCTTTTCTCACTGCTTGGACACGCAACTGGCAGTCTCTCTCTCCAGGCTGAGGGTATAGCTGTGGAGGAGGGGCTTAACAGTTTTCACTTAGTGTCACGCCTCCTATGGAGATGAGCTATACCCAAGGTCTTCTGTGTCCCCCAAGGAAAGAGCGAGAAAGAGATTTTACTGGTAAGTAATACAAAAATCTCGTTTTTTATATACAGACGTGGACAAAATTGTTGGTACCCTTTGGTCAATGAAAGAAAAAGTCACAATGGTCACAGAAATAACTTTAATCTGACAAAAGTAATAATAAATTAAAATTCTATAAATGTTAACCAATGAAAGTCAGACATTGTTTTTCAACCATGCTTCAACAGAATTATGTAAAAAAATAAACTCATGAAACAGGCATGGACAAAAATGATGGTACCCCTAGAAAACACAGAACATAATGTGACCAAAGGGACATGTTAATTCAAGGTGTGTCCACTAATTAGCATCACAGGTGTCTACAACCTTGTAATCAGCCATTGGGCCTATATATATGGCTCCAGGTAATCACTGTGTTGTTTGGTGATATGGTGTGTACCACACTCGACATGGACCAGAGGAAGCAAAGGAAAGAGCTGTCTCAAGAGATCAGAAAGAAAATTATAGACAAGCATGTTAAAGGTAAAGGCTATAAGACCATCTCCAAGCAACTAGATGTTCCTGTGAGTACAGTTGCACATATTATTCATAAGTTTAAGATCCATGGGACTGTAGCCAACCTCCCTGGACGTGGCCGCAGGAGGAAAATTGATGACAAATCTAAGAGACGGATAATCCGAATGGTAACAAAAGAGCCTAGAAAGACTTCTAAAGAGATTCAAGGTGAACTTCATGCTCAAGGAACATCAGTGTCAGATCGCACCATCCGTCGTTGTTTGAGCCAAAGTGGACTACATGGGAGACGACCAAGGAGGACACCATTGTTGAAAACGAATCATAAAAAAGCAAGACTGGAATATGCCAAACTACATGTTGACAAGCCACAAAGCTTCTGGGAGAATGTCCTGTGGACAGATGAGACAAAAATCGAAGTTTTTGCCAAGGCACATCAGCTGTATGTTCACAGACGAAAAAATGAAGCATATCAAGAAAAGAACACTGTCCCTACTGTGAAACATGGAGGAGGCTCTGTTATGTTCTGGGGCTGCTTTGCTGCGTCTGGCACAGGGTGTCTTGAATCTGTGCAGGGTACAATGAAATCTCAAGACTATCAAGGAATTCTAGAGAGAAATGTACTAGCCAGTGTCAGAAAGCTTGGTCTCAGTCGCAGGTCATGGGTCTTGCAACAGGACAATGACCCAAAACACACCGCTAAAAACACCCAAGAATGGCTAAGAGGAAAAAATTGGACTATTCTAAAGTGGCCTTCTATGAGCCCTGACCTCAATCCTATTGAGCATCTTTGGAAGGAGCTGAAACATGCAGTCTGGAAAAGGCACCCTTCAAACCGGACACAACTGGAGCAGTTTGCTCATGAGGAGTGGGCCAAAATACCTGCTGAGAGGTGCAGATGTCTCATTGACAGTTACAGGAAGCGTTTGATTGCAGTGATTGCCTCAAAAGGTTGCGCAACAAAATATTAAGTTAGGGGTACCATCATTTTTGTCCATGCCTGTTTCATGAGTTTATTTTTTTACATAATTCTGTTGAAGCATGGTTGAAAAACAATGTCTGACTTTCATTGGTTAACATTTATAGAATTTTAATTTATTATTACTTTTGTCAGATTAAAGTTATTTCTGTGACCATTGTGACTTTTTCTTTCATTGACCAAAGGGTACCAACAATTTTGTCCACGTCTGTACATACCATTTCATATCAAAACTGGTTTAACAGTCGGAATGGTTACTTGTTTTCATAGTACTTGTTTCATAGCTCAAACATTTGTTTGTGGGTTGACTAACCCTTTTTTATGATGATACTGCAGTTTTATTACTGATTCTAAAGTCTTAGGCTGAGTTCACACGGTCGAGATTTCCGCGTGGGTGCAATACGTGGTGTGAACGCATTGCGCTGCACTGAATCCGGACCCATTCATTTCTATGGGGCTGTGAACATGAGCTGTGATTTTCACGCATCACTTATGCATCGCGTGAAATCGCAGCATGCTCTATATTGTGCGTTTATCACGCAACGCAGGCCCCATAGAAGTGAATGGGGCTGAGTGAAAATCGCAAGCATCCGCAAGCAAGTGCGGATGCAGTGCGATTTTCATGCATGGTTGCTAAGATGACAGCCTATTCACTGTATTATTTTCCCTTATAACATGGAACTTTGCGCCCCAGGACGAGCATTCTCGTCCTGTGGTCCTTCACCCCCTAAGTGCGCTGCTGTGATCAGCGGCACGGAATCGGCTGTTACTGATAACCGGATCCCTGCTGCATCCACCAGCATCCGTGATCACGCCGATGCCGGTGGATTAACCCCTCATATGCTGTGGTCAGCGGCGCTGACCGTGGCATATGGAAGGTTAGCGCTCCCTCTCCCCCTTGCACTCCATCTTGCCCTTATCCATCGGTTCCCCACGCTGTGGTGGCGGGGACCTGATGTGTTGCCATGGCAGCCCTGATGCCTTAAACAGGCATCGGGGACTGCCAGCTACGGAAGCCCAGGAGATCCAGCCTGAGGGATGGGTCTCCCTGGCAACTGTCAGCGTCTTACTGTGTAAGACGCTGACAGTTGAATTAAGTATAATACAGAATGTATTGTACCGAATTGAAACAGTGATAAAACCCTGAACAGGTGAAGTCCCACAGTGGGACAAATATAAAAAAGTAAAAAAAAAAAAAAGTGTTTTTTATAATAAAAATAAATTAAGTTTTAAGTAAAAAAAAAAAAAAAACTTTCCCCAAAATAAAGTAAAACATTTTTTTTTTTTAAACAATAGCGGAAAAAAGAAAAGTAGACGTAGGTATCGCCGCATCCGTATCTCTAAAAATATCACATGACCCCCTCAGGTGAACACCGTCCCAAAAATGTAATAAAAACTGTGCTAAAAAAAATATTTTTTGGGACACCTTACATCACTAAAAGCGCAACAACAAGTTATCAAAAAGGCTTATGCCCCCCCCCCCCCCCCAAATAGTACCAATCTAACTGTCACCTCATCCCGCAAAAAATGAGCCCCTACCTAAGACAATCGCACAAAAATGAAATGTTTTGACTCAGTTTTACCACTGTCATTAAGTACAATATGTGACGAGCAAACAATCTCAGAATGGCCTGGATAAGTAAAAGCTTTTTTAAAGTTATCAAAACAAAGTGACATGTCAGAATTGCTAAAAATGGCCTGGTTCCCGAAGGTGAAAAATTTCTGGGGCCTTAAGGTGTTAAGGTGAATGTATGATAGTGTTTTTTCTTACAGCAGTCACAATCAGAAGTGCTTTGGAGTAAGATGGCCCAAATTTGCCAGGATTTTTTTTTGCCAGTAAAGCAATTCTCCGGCAGATTTATGCTGTAATTTACACCAGTTTCTAGTGTATGGTCACGGGAAGCTGGCTCCTCACAAACCACACCAAGAGCGGCATAAGAATGACAAAGTGCTCCACGCCCAGAACTTGTACCTTTCATGTGCCAGAAAACTGTCGTAGAGACTTTGATAAATTCCTCCAAAAGTGTTAATTTATTTAACGTGTGCTATTGTTATGTTTCTGTTACTTTAAGTACAAGGACGACCTTTTGAAGTAAAAGAAATGTTTTTAGAAGATATTTTAAGAACCACGGGCTACACAAATAAGGATATGCTGAAATACAAGAAAGAGAAGCAGTGTGGTAAGTACAGTAACTTGAGAGTATCTTAATACTAATAGTTGTTATGGAATTACTGCATGAAACTTTTTTACTAAATATTGTATCCAAAATGAGTATATGCCTAGAATCCACTTATAGTCTCTGCCACACACAGAATGTTCTCCCTTGTGACTGTGGCTACATTCTCTCTTGGTTGCTACAGAGTGCTGCAGTGACTGAGCAGTATCATCTCAACAGAACGGTGAAAGAGGTCGAGGAGATTGGTGAGAGGTGGTAGGAAGAAGTGGGCTCTTTAGGAGAGAACAGTCTCACAGAACGGTGTGGTAAATGTGGCACAATATACACTACTCACAAAACCTTAGGGATATTTGGCTTTCGGGTGAAATCTATGAAAATGTAAAAAGTTCACGCTACAGTGATATTATATCATGAAAGTAGGGCATTTAAGTAAAAGCATGCAATGGTGATCTCCTCATCTCAAATAATTTATTGAAACAAAAGCCAACCACGGTGTCAACGTCTCAATAACTTGTCATGTGGCCGTGAGCATCAATTACAGCTTGACAACGACGTCTCATGTTGTTCATAAGTCAACTTATTGTCTGCTGAGGCATGGCATCCCTTTAGGTCTGAGGTTCGGAGGTACAGAGTTAAAGGGGTATTCCCATCACAATGATCACTGTTAAATCTGTTAATGATTTGACTGATCATTTTTGTAAATACATTTTATTACCCAATTCCCACCCTTTTTGAGAAAATAAGTCCCCTCTTACCCGATTGTTGTCTTTCGTCTCCCCCGGTTACGGCCACCTCTCGCCTGTCGAATCCCGTTGCACAGAAGACTGAAGATTTTCTCCTGGCCGGGCAATGCAATGACCTGAACGCGCACGCCGCCGCGCATGTGCCATGATGACTTCTTCCTGACCAGTATAGTACAGAGCCGCGAACGCGCAAGCCAGTTCTGTACTATACAGGCCAGGAATAAGTCACCATGGCGCATGCGCAGCGGCGTGCACGTTGAAGTTGAGTGCGCGGCCTGGCCGGGAGAAGATGTCAATCAAGCTGACTGAGCCCGCCCAGCCGTATCCAGGAAGTGAACGTCACGCTCACCTCAGGTAAGTATGAAAACTGTTGATGGGAATACCCCTTTAACCAGATGTGCGGTCCGGAGGTGGCAGCCCTGCGCACGACGACGCATATACGCGTCATCTCGCGAGGGCCGGGATTTCCTGTGAATGCGCGCACACAGGCGCGCGCGCTCACAGGAACGGAAGGTAAGCGAGTGGATCTCCAGCCTGCCAGCGGCGATCGCTCGCTGGCAGGCTGGAGATCCGAATTTTTTAACCCCTAACAGGTATATTAGACGCTGTTTTCATAACAGCGTCTAATATACCTCCTACCTGGTCCTCTGGTGGTCCCTTTTGTTAGGATCGACCACCAGAGGACTCAGGTAGCTCAGTACAGTCGCACCAAACACCACACTACACTACACCCCCCCCCCCCCCCCCGTCACTTATTAACCCCTTATAAACCCCTGATCACCCATGATCACCCCATATAAACTCCCTGATCACCCCCCTGTCATTGATCACCGCCCTGTCAGGCTCCGTTCAGACGTCCGTATGATTTTTACGGATCCACGGATACATGGATCGGATCCGCAAAAAGCATACGGACGTCTGAATGGAGCCTTACAGGGGGGTGATCAATGACAGGCGGGTGATCACCCATATACACTCCCTGATCACCCCCCTGTCATTGATCACCCCCCTGTAAGGCTCCATTCAGACGTCCGCATGTGTTTTGTGGATCCGATCCATGTATCCATGGATCCGTAAAAAATCATGCGGATGTCTGAATGGAGCCTTACAGGGGGGGTGATCATTGACAGGGGGGTGATCACCCTGATCACCCCCTGTCATTGATAACCCCCCTGTAAGGCTCTATTCAGACGTCCGCATGTGTTTTGTGGATCCGATCCATGTATCCATGGATCCGTAAAAAATCATGCGGATGTCTGAATGGAGCCTTACGGGGGGTGATCATTGACAGGGGGGTGATCACCCTGATCACCCCCTTTCATTGATAACCCCCCTGTAAGGCTCCATTCAGACGTCCGCATGTGTTTTGTGGATCCGATCCATGGATCCGTAAAAAATCATGCGGATGTCTGAATGGAGCCTTACAGGGGGGGTGATCAGTGACAGGGGGGTGATCAGGGAGTCTATATGGGTGATCACCCCCCTGTCATTGATCACCCCCCCTGTCATTGATCACCCCCCTGTCATTGATCACCCCCCCCCCCTGGTAAGGCTCCATTCAGACATTTTTTTTGGCACAAGTTAGCAGAAATTTTTTGTTTGTTTTTGTTTTGTTTTTCTTACAAAGTCTCATATTCTACTAACTTGTGTCAAAAAATAAAATCTCACATGGACGCACCATACCCCTCACGGAATCCAAATGCGTAAACATTTTTAGACATTTATATTCCAGACTTCTTCTCACGCTTTAGGGCCCCTAAAAAGCCAGGGCAGTATAAATACCCCACATGTGACCCCATTTCGGAAAGAAGACACCCCAAGGTATTCCGTGAGGGGCATATTGAGTCCATGAAAGATTGAAATTTTTGTCCTAAGTTAGCGGAAAGTGAGACTTTGTGAGAAAAAAACAAAAAAAAATCAAATATCCGCTAACTTATGCAAAAAAAAAAAAAAATTCTAGGAACTCGCCATGCCCCTCATTAAATACCTTGGGGTGTCTTCTTTCCAAAGTAGGGTCACATGTGGGGTATTTATACTGCCCTGGCTTTTTAGGGGCCCGAAAGTGTGAGAAGAAGTCTGGGATCCAAATGTCTAAAAATGCCCTCCTAAAAGGAATTTGGGCCCCTTTGCGCATCTAGGCTGCAAAAAAGTGTCACACATGTGGTATCGCCGTACTCAGGAGAAGTTGGGGAATGTGTTTTGGGGTGTCATTTTACATATACCCATGCTGGGGGAGAAAAATATCTTGGTCAAATGCCAACTTTGTATAACAAAATGGGAAAAGTTGTCTTTTGCCAAGATATTTCTCTCACCCAGCATGGGTATATGTAAAATGACCCCCCAAAACACATTGCCCAACTTCTCCTGAGTACGGCGATACCACATGTGTGACACTTTTTTTGCAGCCAAGGTGGGCAAAGGGGCACATATTCCAAAGTGCACCTTTCGGATTTCGCAGGCCATTTTTTACACATTTTGATTGCAAGGTACTTCTTACACATTTGGGCCCCTAAATTGCCAGGGCAGTATAACTACGCCACAAGTGACCCCATTTTGGAAAGAAGACACCCCAAGGTATTCCGTAAGGGGCACGGCGAGTTCCTAGAATTTTTTATTTTTTGTCACAAGTTAGCGGAAAATGATGATTTTTCTTTTTTTTTCTTTTTTCCTTACAAAGTCTCATATTCCACTAACTTGCGACAAAAAATAAAAAATTCTAGGAACTCGCCATGCCCCTCACGGAATACCTTGGGGTGTCTTCTTTCCAAAATGGGGTCACTTGTGGCGTAGTTATACTGCCCTGGCAATTTAGGGGCCCAAATGTGTGAGAAGAACTTTGCAATCAAAATGTGTAAAAAATGCCCTGCAAAATCCGAAAGGTGCACTTTGGAATATGTGCCCCTTTGCCCACCTTGGCAGCAAAAAAGTGTGACACATCTGGTATCGCCGTACTCAGGAGAAGTTGGGCAATGTGTTTTGGGGTGTCATTTTACATATACCAATGCTGGGTGAGAAAAATATCTTGGTCAAATGCCAACTTTGTATAAAAAAATGGGAAAAGTTGTCTTTTGCCAAGATATTTCTCTCACCCAGCATGGGTATATGTAAAATGACCCCCCAAAACACATTGCCCAACTTCTCCTGAGTACGGCGATACCACATGTGTGACACTTTTTTGCAGCCAAGGTGGGCAAAGGGGCACATATTCCAAAGTGCACCTTTCGGATTTCGCAGGCCATTTTTTACACATTTTGATTGCAAGGTACTTCTTACACATTTGGGCCCCTAAATTGCCAGGGCAGTATAACTACGCCACAAGTGACCCCATTTTGGAAAGAAGACACCCCAAGGTATTCCGTGAGGGGCACGGCGAGTTCCTAGAATTTTTTATTTTTTGTCACAAGTTAGCGGAAAATGAGACTTTGTAAGAAAAAATAAAAAAAATAAAATCATCATCATTTTCCGCTAACTTGTGACAAAAAATAAAAAGTTCTATGAACTCACTATGCCCATCAGCGAATACCTTAGGGTGTCTACTTTCCGAAATGGGGTCATTTGTGGGGGTTTTCTACTGTTTGGGCATTGTAGAACCTCAGGAATCATGACAGGTGCTCAGAAAGTCAGAGCTGCTTCAAAAAGCGGAAATTCACATTTTTGTACCATAGTTTGTAAATGCTATAACTTTTACCCAAACCATTTTTTTTTTTTGCCCAAACATTTTTTTTTTATCAAAGACATGTAGAACAATAAATTTGGCAAAAAAATTATATATGGATGTCGTTTTTTTTGCAAAATTTTACAGCTGAAAGTGAAAAATGTCATTTTTTTGCAAAAAAATCGTTACATTTTGATTAATAACAAAAAAAGTAAAAATGTCAGCAGCAATAAAATACCACCAAATGAAAGCTCTATTAGTGAGAAGAAAAGGAGGTAAAATTCATTTGGGTGCTAAGTTGCATGACCGAGCGATAAACGGTGAAAGGAGTGTAGTGCCGAAGTGTAAAAAGTGCTCTGGTCATGAAGGGGGTTTCACCTAGCGGGGCTGAAGTGGTTAAAGAGGACCTTTTACCACTCCTGACATATCTGTTTTAATAGCTACATGCATTCCCCATGTAAAAAGAATTCTTTTTACATTCCCCCCCCGCCCAACTGGTTACCACCCCTCTGTACCCTTACTGAAGACTAATAGCAATTTATTAATAACTTCTAGTAGAAATAATAAAAGAAATGGCACAACATGAAGATGAAATTAGGCCTGTGTTGTTCATTCAAATGCACAATGACTGCACACATCTGCCCACACTGTAACACCACCACCAAAGGCAAACAGTGGCTGATGCATAGCGCTCTTCTTGGTGTCTCCACCATCGTTGGCGGCCATCATTTCTGCTCATCAACTTTCATCAGTGAACAGCATTAAGGCCTACTGGTCCCTCGTCCAGCGTAGATTCTCCCTGGCCCATGCAAGACGATGATGCCTGTGTCTGGTGGTGTGGTCAGGTACCCTTGCAGGTCGTCTAGCACGCAGACCATGATGATGATGTAAACTGTTTCGAATGGTCTGTGGGATGTGGCCAAAGGACGTCCACTTCTATGCCTTTTTGTGAATATTCCAGTCTCTCCGTATCTCAGTTGCAACCTGCTGATGACACTCTAAGCTCAGTGGCCACGTCCGTCAAAGAACATCCTGCTTGAAGCCTCGCAATGGCGAGGTCCCGTTGATCAATTGTTAGTTATTTTCTTCATGTTATGATGCCAAAATGTGAACAGCATGATGAGGAGGACTGTTTAAGTACCAATAATTCTGATTGAACCAGGAAATGTATTGGGCTATTCATGGATCAAACACCTGTTGTGAATTTTGCATTAAAGCTCCTTGTTAGAGAACAGCAAGTTGTGCAAAAAGTAGTGAAACATTGAATAGTTGGACATGTGCATTCAACAGTTTAGATAAGGTCACATTAACCTGTAAAGGTTAGAGTGCATTTTAGGTTCATCCTGAAATTTCACCCACAAGACAAATATCCCTAACTTTTTGTGAGTAGTGTATTTTGCTGTGATGAGACAGTGGCCAACTTAGGAGGGAAAGGATGGTTGGCAGTATTCATTACTGAAAGAGAACACCTCTTGTATCTTATTCCTGATTTCTTCTGTGGAGCCATTCTGAAAAGTTAGCAATCAGAGCAACATAAAAAACAAGATTGGAAAATAAAAAAAAAACAAAGCCAGTTCTTCTTTTAAAAGTCACAGAACTTATCCAAAAAGCATTTTTTGAGTAAAACTAAGTCTTGGGGTAAGGCTAAGACATTTTTGTAAGATATGAGAAGCTGAACATAGGGTTCATTCATGTGCCAGCATGTATGTAATTTCATAGGTCAAGTAAAAGAATATCTAGAACCTAATATTTATATACAATATGTTTTTGTTGTGTTACCAGAGGACAAGCAAAAGACAACCCTGTCTGAATGGCATTCAGCAAAAGAGAACAGCCTAAAGAGTAACACCCAAAGACAAAGAAGCGTCACCAACATCACTGAGGACTATGATTTGCTGGATGATGGAGGGGACACTGTTTTCAGTCAATTGGTATGGTCTATTTAGCCTATATAAAACTAAGTTGTCTTTCATAAATTTTCTGTTGTGAAAGTGTATGCTGCTTCAGTACCAAGTACCTTGACAAAAAACATTTATTTTGTTTTCAGTGTTTATGGAAGTTTAAAGAAGTATCTGCCACCTCTCCTTACGTGTGTGTGTTTTAGGGCTGTATTACATGTCAGCCCTCGTTTGCAGCTGCCTGATCACACAGGCCAATGTAAACTGAATATCGGAGGAACGCTTGCTATCTGTCATACCGCCCTCATTCTGTTCTATTGACTATCAGCAGTCCATGCCTGATAACACAGGGAGATGATCTTTTATCCTGATGAAAGATGGCCATCAGCTGACAAATAAGTGATTGCTCATCACTGGCTGATCATCTACTCAATTATACAGCCCAATTATCTGGAACTGTTCTTATAAAAGCTTGAGCCCAATAATTGTCCTGAAAATTGTGCGGTCTAATAGGGTACTTATTACATAATTCTTTGCCCCATAATAAAACAGTTGTGCAGCATCTAAGAACTCTGTGTTTTCCATTCCTCTGTTGTTCCTACTACAAATTAATGAATAGATTGCTATTAGGCAATTGCCAGGTTGGGGTATGTCATTGCACACTCTCACATTGTCCAAAGGATACACCCCTTTGGCAAAGGAAGTGGTATCTTACAAAATAATCTGCACATACAGTCATTTAGAACCTGTTAACATTTCATTAAAAAGTGTTCAGGTGCGGTTTTCCCGGCTGGTATCTAATGAATAGCATCGGTACAGGGAGGAGGAGACTGCCCTGTTTCTCAATAGGCGTGTCCTTCTACCTGGCTGTAGCGCGGTCCATTCGCAGCGGAGAGAGTCTCAGCCAGGGAGGAAAAAAAAAACTTGCCTTCAACCTGGCTGTGACTCTCTCTGCTGTGATTGGACCACGGCACAGCCAGGGAGAAGGACACGCCTATTGAGAAACAGGGCAGTCTCCTCTTCCCTGTACCGATGCTATTCATTAGTATACCAGCCGGGAAAATTTCAGGGGGGCACAGCGGGTGAACGTGAGCGGCGCCCAGACAAACTAGTAAGCAATATTACATCCCTGCACAGTGCCCTACATATCCTGCTAGTTATTTCATAATGTCTGGACCCATGAAAGGTCCTCTTTAAAGTGGCCCTGGAAGAAGAAAAAAAAAAAACTGTCCCCATTTTGTAGGCAGGTTCAAATTAACAGAAGGCAGGGCAACACACGTAGGTGGCGTCAACAATATCATAGTGCAAAATGCCAACCCAGCAGAACCAAATAACACATTGTAGCACAATGTACCGCCCCAAAAGCTGGCCCTCTGTGGTGGCTATCAATAGCTACCATCTTCTGTCCTCCTCTTCCAGTTGTCTATAAAGCAGGGGGCTTAGGAGGTGAGGTGCGGGCCATAGCAGTTGAATTTGGGAGGGTGCGGTCGCTGGCTGGGTACATGAATACCTGATTTTTACAGCATTAATTACTGTTGAGAGCTCATTATGTACCCGGTCAGTGGCAGAGAGGATGACTTGGGTGGCCCCCTGGAGCATCGGCCCACCAGGAAATTTCCCTGTAGGGTCTATGGCCAATCTGCCCCAGGAATTTCCCTTTAATTCTGATACATAGTATAGTCATAGTTGGTCAATAAAAGTGATTTGATTCCTTTATTAAAGCCACGATGAAAGGCATATACTGTATGTAACTGCTTTCTATCTCTGTTTTAAGACTGAGAAAGATGTGAATTGTCTGGAGCCATGGCTGATGAAGGAAATGGACTCTTGTCTTTCTGATATTTGGCTTCACCGAGATATAGATGCGTTTGCTCAACTTTTTCAATTGATACTGACCGAGAATGTTAGTGGTAGGTTTACATGTTGTTTAATAAAATGTACTTTTGGTGGTACCATTACATTCTGTCTTGCTACCTGTATGACCAGTTTGTGCTAAAATATAGCAAAATAAGTACATCTTTAGTAAATGGCTTTCTGTTCAAAGATGTATTCCCATCTCTGTATGTGTCCCCTGACCTCGTCCCACCTGGATGTGATGACCAGAGTTGATTGGAGCTATGGAAGCAGGAAAGATCACTGTGGTATGAATGGGAGTTACGGAAATGGCAAGCTACGCTGTGCTGGCCACATGAGTTGCGGGACATGATTATTCTTATGTACGTCTTTTGCTATGTGGTTCGTTGACATTTTTATGGTTCTATGGAGTGCTGGCCTTCTTGCCACCATGCTGCACTCTTTCCATAATTCCCATTCACTTGTATGGAAGCTCTGTAAACAATGCAGTTTTCATAGCTCCTACCACTTCTCAATGAGTTAGTAGGGTGCCGCTCTAGAGATGGTAGATGGAACCCTCATTCTTCAGACATTTTGGGCATATCTTCTGCATATAACATAAGAGTATCAGATTGGATTACCCTTTTGTATCAAGTTTTTATGTTAAACTTTTTTTTCAAGTGTTTTGGATTATTTTATTTTCAATGCCACTATCTATCTATCTCTCTCTCTCTCTCTCTCTCTCTCTCTCTCTCTCTCTCTCTCTCTATATATCTATATATATATATATATATATATATATATATATATATATTTAAAAAAAACTAGAGCTCGTTCAGCTTTCACACTGGCCTCTGAGCCTTATAATATACTGTCATGTCCCATCCCTTAGATATCACTTTTCAGCAGTTATCTCGTTATCACAGGAAGGATTATATTGACAGGTAACAATGTATAGATAACACAGGGTCCACCATTCATTCACAATAAGTGATCACCTACATCCCTGCATAAATCAGTATAATGCTATGCAACCCTGTCAGTGCTGGAAGTTCAGGACGGGAGCTGCGCTGCGAGTCCGCATTGTGACACTTGCTCGTCTGAAAACGGCCTAACTCATATGACATATATCTGTAAAGAATAAATCAAGGCAACTGGACGTACTGTAGATTTCTTGAAAACGTTTCACTCGTTCTTCCAACAAGCTTTCTCAATTCTGCTTACGTGTACAAAAATTCTGGGAATAAATATGTAACTGAATCCACATCTGGTAATTATACCCAGCATTGGGTCAAAGGTGTTTATTCTATTATCCTAATTGGAGTCAGTAGGTGATAAAGACTTCCCAGAAAAAGGTGTCAAGACAGCATTATACGTGGCAGACAATAGATGTCTAACCTCTATTCAAGCTTGGCTTCTCCATTTTTACGTAGATGGCCTCCTTCACGCCTCGTTTGTACCAATCGGCCTCCTTATCCAAAACACGTACTTGACTGTCTTCAAAGGTGTGACCTGTTCCTTTTAGATGCAAGTACACGGCTGAATCTTGACCAGAGGTTTTGGCTCTTCTATGCTGGGCCATGCGCTGATGTAGTTGTTGTTTTGTTTCGCCGATATACAGTTCTGAGCATTCCTCATTGCACTGGACTGCGTACACAATGTTGTAAAAAATGGAGAAGCCTACTGACTCCAATTAGGATAATGGAATCAACACCATTAACCCAATGCTGGGTATAATTACCAGATGTGGATTCAGTTACATATTTATTCCCAGAATTTTTGTACAATCACTCAGAATTGAGAAAGCTCGTTGGAAGAATGAGTGAAACGTTTTCAAGAAATCTACAGTACGTCCAGTTGCCTTGATTTATTCTTTACAGATATACCATGACCTAGATAAATGAGAACCTTCACAGACATAACTCATATGACAGACTAACTAGGCTGATTTGCTATCTAAAGGCTAGTTTCACACCTGCTGCGTGAATTCCAGCAGGCGTTTCCTGTTTGCCTCAGACAGCAGAAAGGCTAGGTGCACCTCTGAACACAGAACAACCAATATGATGCTCGCACAAAGGATTCCTTCTCCCCAAGTTTAGTCTATATCCTGCTGTAGTCTTTTTAGTATTTTATGTTCAGTAGAAGAATATAGGCCCTGCTGTTGGGTTTTATAGAACGCCAAATCTGACTAGATAAATGCTGGCCTAAAGTCTATCTTATCTCCTCAGTAACCAGCATATTTAGCTTAGCCTGGGAAAGAACGACTGGTTTGCAGATCCTCTGTGGATTATTATTGGAGGTTTCCTTCATCCATAAATATCATATTTGGAAGCACTAAAGTTTCTTGCATATTGTAATTAATGTAATATATGATGTGTTAGCACAGTGTACATTTGCATATCATATATTGTTTGTTTGTATTTATTGTTGCCCATTGTATTTGACTTAGTTGACTACAGACACAGTGAAACTAGTGCATCTCCATTAATGGTGGCTGCTGGACGAGGCTTTTTAAGCCAGGTGGAGCAACTTATTGGCATGGGAGCCAACATCCACGGCAAAGCTTCAAATGGATGGTAACTGCTCTTTCTTTTTTCATTCTTTTCTGACTACTAGATCCCCCAACAGTTTTAATATTTACTATATTATTTCTTTATAAGACGCACCTTTTAGCCAAAAAAAAATCTTGCTAAAAAGTGCCTTCGTCTTATAAACGGCAGTCAGGGAGAGCCAGCATGGCCAACTCCCTGACTGCTTCCTTAAAGGGGTTGTGTCACTTCAGCAAGTGGAATTTATCATGTAGAGAAAGTTATTACAGAGCACTTACTTATTGTGATTGTCCAAATTTGTCTCTTTTGCTACCATGATTTATCTTTCAATCGCATTATACACTGCTCGTATCCAGGGGTTACGACCACCCTGCAATCCAGCAGCGGTGGCTCTGCTAGCACAGTATAGAAATAAGAGCCGGTTTCTCTGTTGGCCAGGACTGTGGGAGCGCACATAGGCTGTTGCGCCACAGTGCAGTTTAAAGCTTTATTCTCTGTATTGCGCTTCATCAGGCCTCCCTGAGAGGTGGGAGCCCTGACGAAGCGCAGGATGCGCAAGAAAGCTGTTGCCTAGCTGTGTATGTGACCTGCGTCCAGGACCACTTGTTTTAATAAGGAGAATAAAGCATCAAACAGTAATGTGGTAAGTGCTGCTGTTTATATCTCTGTGGAAGATTGTATTGGATTCTTTGAGCTGGACACCACTGGAAAGCATGAGCCATAGTGGCTCGTGACACATGTGGCAGCGCCGACCTGTGCTTGCCCTAGATTTGCTGCGGATTTCCTGTGGATTTAACACTGTATTGCAAAGGGTTAAATCCATAGTGGATAACCATAGCATAAATTGAGATGCTTACGTTTTAAAATCTGCCCCGCTGATCAGATATGGCTTCAGATGTGTTATGCTGCATATGGTTGAGACTTGTTTCACGGTCATCCACTTTGCTGCCCCAGTAAAATTCTGTTGATTTTCCGCATGCAATTCTGCTGCAAATAATGTGCAGCATTTTCACCACGTGTGACCATACTCTTATAGTTAAGAGATTTATCTGTCTATGCATTTAAAGAAGTACATTTTTAATTTACAATTTATTTCTAATGTTACAGGACAGCTCTGGACTGGGCAAGACATTTCGGACAGACTGAAGTTGTTGACCTCTTGGAATCATACAGGTAAACCGCACTAAGGCTAGGTTCACATCACCGGTTTGTTTTCTGCCTGAAGAACAGAAAAAAAAAGGGATCCTTTATTTGAAGTATCTGTTATGATCATGTTGCTTTCGTTTTAAGCCATTTCCGCCTCAGATCCTTTTATTTTAGATGGAAGAAAACGTCAGAGATGGAGGACTTTTTCTCCTTTCTAAAATAACGGATCTCAGATGGAAATGGCTAAAACGGATGCAAAATCAGCATAATTGATGCTCAAAGTATACTTTTTTGGGGGTTTTCTGTTCTTCTGACAGATTAGAAGAACGGAAAATTAAATGGTGATGTGAACCTCCCCTTACCAGATCTAAATTTTCTTCCCTCCATTTCTAAAGAATTTTTGCTACACCTGACAAAATGCAGAGAGCAGGAAAAATTATTTTTACAGCTTGCATGCAGTGATTGTCCGCTGTAAACTTGGGTCCACTTGCAGCATTACTGTAATCTGCGGGCAACTTCAATGTTTTACTATTGGAAAGAAAGTTACAAGTTAATCTTTGAAAATCATCAAAAATCACATATGGTCAGATTTGTTTTCATGGGGGTCTCAAAATCCTTTGCAACTTTTTTCCCATATTAAAACTTTTTTCTTTCTTTTTTTCTCTTCACTTTACAGGTGCAGGTTTTATCCTGCAGCAGGGGGTCTTCATCGTGGAAGTCCACTTTAGTAGCACCCCTGCGGGCGCGTACCTTGGTACCTCTCCGGTCACCCAGTCCCCCATTACTGCATCCGTGGATTACCGGTAATCCCACTCTAGTGCGAGTATACCGAAGGGGTGACCCCTGCGGCACCCGAAGACGCCAGATGGCGAGTATGCTCCCTGCCCTAGTTAGGGACTCCTTCCTTCCCATCGATCCATACTCCATCGGGGTCCCTTCCTCGGCCTCCTATTTACTCTTGTCCCCAGCTTGTGCCTGGACTAGGCCGCACCAGTTCCTGCCAAGCCCCCCCCCAGGGCATTGCTTCCCTCCCTCCCCTGGTCCTGCCCGCCCATTTAGGGTTGTTCATTTTTGGCTGCTCCATCTACTTAAGTCCCCGGCTCCGTTTGTGACAAGGCCGCATCTGTTTTCCGATTTTTCCCTGCCATTCAGGGGTTCTATTGGGTCATTTTTCTCACCAATGGGGTTTGCTTTGACCCCCTTTATGTGCATACCCTTTTTTGTAGCCTTTTGGAGCTTTTTTCCGCTTCCCAGCACCCTGCAGCTTCAGTCCACTGGGGCTGCCTCATTTTCTGCTACACTATCTACTCTAGCCCCGGCTTCTGCCGGGACTAGGCCAAACTCTTTCCCGCCATTGCCTCCCTCATGGCCTTCTAGAGGTCTCTGCAGGGATTTTCCGGTGGGGGGACGAGATGTCCTTCTTCCCAGAGAGTGCTTTCCCCATTTTCACAGTGCCCCCCGCCTGCATGTAGCGTCATTGGTGGGACATATTATCTTGGGCCCCTGTTCGGTGGTTCATGTTGTGGCAAGTCCCCTTGCCCTTCATCCCTCCCCCTGGGTTGCATCTGCTCCTGCGGTGGCTGGGGGTTGCTGTGCTATCGGCCTGGCATGCTGCGGTTTTATCTCCATCCAAAATTCCAGAAAACTTGCCGGATCCGGCATTTTTTTCCCGTTGACATGCATTAATGCCAAGCCCTGAGTGTTTTGGCAAAACGGATACATTTTTGCAGTCTGCTCAAAAATGTGAAACAAATGCCAGATCCGTTTTTCCGGATGACACCGGAAAGACGGATCCGGCATTTCAATGTATTTGTCAGACTGATCAGGATCCTTATTTCGTCTGACAAATGCCATCAGTTTGCATACTTTTTGACGGATCCGGCAGGCAGTTCCGGCGACGGAACTGCCTGCCAGAATCCTCTACCGCAAATGTTAAAGTACCCTTACTGCCTTATCAAGCTGAGTACCTGTACCATCTTTTGATGCTATAGCCATTTCACCTGTATGGTTCATATGCACCATATTACTCCATTATTGGGTGGAGTACCTGTACCATCTTCAGATGCTATAGCCATTTCACTTGTCTGGTACTAGTGTGCACCATGCAGCCACATTGCTCCTTTCTCAGGTGGAGTACCTGTACCATATCCAGATGCTGTAGCCATTCAGCCTGTCTGGTTTTAGTCTGCACTACACAGCCGTATTACTCTTTTATTAGGTAGAGTACCTGTACCATCTCCAAATGCTGTAGTCATTACACCAGTCTAGTTCCAGTGGGCATCACACAGTCATACTACTTCTTTATCAAACGGAATACCTATACCATTTCCAGGTGCTGTAGCCATGTTTCCACCCTCATTATAGTGTGCACCATGCAGCCAGATTACTCCCATTCCCAGGCGGAGTATTTTTAGTATCTCCATATGTTGTGCTCTATTGGTACAATCTGTGGCCCATACTGCTCCTGCATTACCCTTTCCTGGCTCTAATGTGTGCTAGGCAATCATGTGGCCCCTCTTCATGCGGAGTGATAGTAACATCCCCAGATGCTGTATGGTTCTAATATGCATCTTGCACCCCATTACCATTGTCCTCGGTGTTACTTGTACTATCTCAAAGCGCTGTATTTAACAAACCATCCTGGTTGAAGTATGTACGTTGTAACCATATGTTCCTCCCCTTCTTAGGCCCCATGCACACGGCCGTTGTTCACGGCCGTGTGCGGGCCGTGGAACCGCGGCCTGGATCCCTCCTGAGAGCAGGAGCGCATGGCGTCACTGGTTGCTATGACGCCGTGCGCTCCCTGCTGCCGGCACAGTACAGTAATACACTGGTATAGATCATACCAGTGTATTACTGTACTGTGCCGGCAGCAGGGAGCGCACGGCGTCATAGCAACCAGTGACTCCGTGCGCTCCTGCTCTCAGGAGGGATCCAGGCCGCGGTTCCACGGCCCGCACACGGCCGTGAACAACGGGCGTGTGCATGGGGCCTTAGGTGGAGTAGAGTTGCAATTGTTAGATCCAGTATATGGCTGGCCTGTTCAGATCTGACACCTGGTGCAGTACATCCTGAACCAGGCCCTCTGAGTGCACCAAGTCTTCTCATTGCCCCTGTACTAGGCATGATTTTTACTTTATTGCTTGACGCACTATTTATCAAGACTTCTCAGTCCTGTCATGCACCAGACAACCACACTCCCCTTGCCATGGGCAGGTTGTTGGCTATCATGCTAGGTTTGTTCTTTGTCAACCCTATAAAGTACTACTGTATTCAGCACAGCCGCGTTACCCCATTTCATGGATGGAGTACTCGCGTTGCTATTACTGCCTCTCTGCTTTGTTTTCACATAGTTACATGGCCCAGTCCTGGCAGAGTACCTGGATAACCACTGGATGTTCTATCCTGCTGGGATACGAAGCATTGCGAGCACCAGCCGCTACTGCATTTTTCGGGTCATCTCTGGACGTCCTCTCTGATATGGCTGTGACAGGACTAGTGAGCTCCACACACCTACCTGGTGGGTGGAATTCTCTGCTGCTCACTTAGGTATTGGACATGGTCCCGTAGTTCTTACATGGTCTGGGCATTCTTGGTACACCCTTATGTTCTCTTATTAGTTGTGCTACATGACAGAAGTGCCTTTTGCTTGGGACTTGCCGTTGTCTGCACCTGTCAGTTTCTTCCCACTTTGTGGTTTTTATTGTGCTCTGCTGGTAGCTGGTTTCTACATGTCAGTGTAGTCTCTCCCGGCTTCCCCTGGCGAATTCTGCATTCTTTTCTGACATATGGATGTCTGGCGATTCTTTTACAAAATCCAGGTTGCTGTACTTGCCCCTTCCGGGGCAGTGTTATACAGTATGGTAGTCACTACACTTGGGATGGTTTGGTTAACCATGGCTGATGTTTTTTTCCATATGGTTGCTACATTTCATTTTTCCTTTGCTAATCTGGCTATTATTGTCCCCATGTGGTCCAGTTCTGTCAGCCTCTGACTGGGTAACCCTGCTTGGAGTCCCTGCCCCAATGATTCTTAGACCATCTAGCTGGCCAGTTACCTCTGGGGAAGCTACTCATAGCATTTCTGACCTCACATGCTCTGTATGACAGCTGATTCTTTGAGCCTAGTTTGGTTCTTTTCCCTCCTGGGTCCCCATAGGCTTGTTTCCCTCTTGAGATTCTAACCTCTCTTCCCGTCTCCCCAGGTTCAGGTCCTGGTACTGTACCTGGGAGTTTGTTGCTCCGGTTTGCAATTTACATTCGTATTGGCCACTTCTGGGATGGAGCTTTCCCTCCATTTAAGAACTGTTCCTCCTTAGGCTGTTTGGAGCCCTCTCTCTTCTACTCCAATATCTCTCAGACGAGTGTGTCTCCACTTGAATTTCCAGGGCCTGCGACTGGTTCCTTTTTTCCTAAGACTTCACGTGGCCAGGGATTTTTCTGGTCTTGCATTTCACAGTGAAATTTTGTTCCAGTTTTTCTGAGGCTCGATTCTCGCCTCTTTTGTATGGGAAGGTTGGCTGCTTTCTCTGGCAGCATGGGGTTTCCACCTTCTCATAGGGTGTTTCTCTTTTCCCACCTGCCTTGCAGTGAAAGGAGGCTTGCTCCCTTCCCATGGTGAGCATTTGCTATTCTTTCTCTCATTCGTTCAGCCTGAAGTGCTTCCTTGTTTCCTTTCTACCCTGGCCTTCGCATGGTGTTTGCCACGGACAGGCCATGTTTTTGGTCTTAGACAATTTAGAGTTTTTTCCTTGCCGGGTCCTCTTACTGGTCTTGTTCCAGGCCATATGGAATTGCCTTCCTTTTGCAGGGTGGTGGTCCACAGGGTCTTCCTTTTAGCTTGTCTCCAGGAAGTTTTTTCCTTGGTTCAGGACTGCTCCTGTCTTTTTGTTCCCAGGCATTTTCTCTCCTGCCAGGTTCCCTCATGGTCTAATTTTTCTTATTGGGTCTATCCTATTATAGATCCTCCGCCTGGAGCATCCTTCTATATGCAGAGCGCTAGGTCATTACCAACAGACGCCTTCCGGTTGTGCTGCTTTCCTGTTTCTTCAGGGGGTGCCCTGGTTCTTCCAGTTCCCACTTGCTCTCTAGTGCGCACTTGTTCAACTCTTGGTTCTTGCGCAGGACATCTAGCACTGCTCCCTATACTCTAGCTTCTCTTTTTCCCCACCTTTGGTGGAGCTGGGTGTTTCCCTTTGTTCCTTTCTTGCATATGGCCTTTTTTTCCCAGGCACTAGTCCTTGGGATCTTGGCGGTCCTAGAGCCTCTCGGCTCACTTCCTTATTTTTCTATCCACCATTTCATGCTATGGCCTCTCCTGGACCTGTTGGGTCACATGGTTCTCCTGCACCTGTGCGCCCAACTTTTTGCATGATATTTCCTTCCCACCCTCGGGGACTGCTTTGGGACGCCCCATGGTGCTGTGTCCCCCAATGACATTAACGAGAAAATTGGATTTTTGTACTTACCGTAAAATCCGTTTCTTGTTCAGTTCATTGGGGGACACAGATCCCACCCTTTTTCATTTCTCTTTTTCACCGGGCTGCTGTTCTTCTTTCCTTCCCCGATCCAGGACATGTTGGTTCTTTGCTTTTGTTTCTCTCTCCTACTGCTATTGGTAAAAATTGATTAGCCTAGTGTCTGTGGAGAGGGTATAGCCCACCTGGGTGGAGCCAACCTTTTAAATATCTAGTGTCGCCTCTTAGTGGTAGCTGGGCGTATACTCATGGTGCTGTGTCCCCCAATTAATTGAACAAGAAACAATTTTTCCTGCAAATTGTGACTAACTTGCAGAGCCCTAGACTTAGACATCCCCCTATTAGGGCACATAGATTGACCATTTAAATTAGGTAATTTGTTATCAAATCCCACCAGCCTAATATGTGTAGAGACACCCTGAATGTCCTTCAATGCCTGCTGTCACAGAAAAACAAGGATTGAGTGTATTGGATTTCAAAAACATTGATCGTTTGTTCCTTCGGAGAGAACTGGCAACTCCCTCCACCTATGGAAATATGATTGTGAGCTGCAGGTTTATTTAGGTAGATAGCTGTCAACTGAATGAGTGTGCCAGATTTAGAGCCTCCTTAAAGGGAACTTGTCATCAACTTTATGCTGCCCATAGTAACGGCAGAATAAAGTAGAGACAGGTCAGTTGATTTCAGCGGTCTGTCATTTATAAGTTAAAATTAAGTGTTTGCCGAGAACCAACATCACAATCATTGCAGACTGGGCCTGGAAAAGAGTCACGGCCACTTGAGAAGAGTTATGGTTATTCATAAATTCCTACTCTCCCTGCCCACCTGCTTGCTGATGACTGAGGCTTCTACTTAGTTTTCTCCCTTCCTCTCTAGGAGAGAACTGCCAACCATCAGCAGATGGGTGAGAGAGCAGGAGATTATGAATAACCATGACTCTTCTCAGGTAGATTTGACTCTTTTCGAGGCCTGGGCTGCAATGATTATGATGCTGGTCCTCGGCAACCACTTACTTTTAGCTCATTAGTGACACACCGCTGAAATCAGCATTTCTGTCACTAATTTATGCTGCCTTCAGTGAGGTCAGCATAAAGTTGATGACGGGTTCTGTTTAAGTGGCCATATACATTAGATACATTTCAGCAGGACCTGCCAACTATTTATGTGGTGGTGCCCCAACTCTCCCTCAAAAACAGATGCCAGGAGAAAGAAGAATTGGGCATGTTGGATTTGAACATGCCAGCACCTTCCTTTGTCATGAGAGATGAGCCGCCACCACAGGTGTCTTCAGAAGTTTTGGTTTGATCTCTATTGAGAATACATGCATGCTCAGCCGAGCCCAGCATGCATGTTTATGAAAGGTCGGAAGGAATAGCTGTTGGCCAAAAGGACATCTATTGAAAGTGTATGGCCTCTTTTAGCCTGGTAACGGGCTGTTTTGTCAAATTGTCCCTTTGCTCCATGTGCAGTGCTTCCTTGGATCCTGGCAGTCTAGATGAAAGCTCCCTGGTGCAGGCTGAAAGCAGCAGCTTGAGCGTGGAGGAACAAGAGCTTCTTAAAGCCTACCACTACAGTTTTGATGATGAAAAAGTGGACCTTGACCTGATAATGCATATTCTTAATAATATCTGCCAAAATTCAGACACAGGTACAGTAATTTAATTTTCTATCATTTCAAATTGAAATGATCAATATGTATATTAAATCTAGTAGAATTTATAAGGCTGCCATGTATAGAGAACTATGTTGCACTTGTATATTTTTTTGCTTTTTACAGGATTAGTATTCTCTGGATTTGAGGTATCTGGGCTTCAGTTTTTGTGTAATGGTGTTCTATCATTAGCAGACAGCAGTTAAATATAGATCAGTGCACACCCACCTCTAGCCTCCTATAGACAACTAGAACCTTTCTCATATCTTCAACGATGGTGCAGTATTCCCTCATCTTCACAACTCTTTCTAATTTAACAAATGTAGGGGTAGCAAGATGTAGTGTCATATGTAAGGAAGCATCACTGCATATGGCTTGTAATCTGTTACCATTGAGATGCATTGGGAATTGTAGCCCAAAAAATACATACATTTTTTTACAAGAGTTATTGCAGTTTTCATTTTAATGCATTATGATAATAAAAAGGTTTATTTGAAAGGTGTGCATAGTCTTCGATGTTGCTACATACAGGAGACTTAGGAAATAACATTTTGGGGGAAATTTGACTTGCAGCTTTTAAAAGGTGATCGTGAGTAGTGATGAGCAGCAGGGTCAATATTCGAATTTGCAATATTTTGCGAATATTTTGTAGAATATTCATCGAATATTCGTTATTTTCTACGTTCTTTTTTTATTTTGAAAATCGGGAAGGTAATGATCGTGTAATATGCGAATATTACGCAATCAATACAGGCGTGGGTCAAAAACTAATATATAGCACTATAGAATATAGTGCTGTATATTAGTTTTTACAATATTCGTAATTTTTTCCATCTGAACACAGGATTGGCCCAAAAGCAATTTAAGCAGGGAGGAATCATGACTTCAGATAAAAAAAAAATGACGAATATTCTAAAAAACAAATATATAGCACTATATTCAATATAGTGCTATATATTTGTTTTTTTAGAATATTCATCATTTTTTTCCATCTGAAGTGAACAATGAAATGAAGTCATGATTCAACCCTGCTTAAGTTGCTTGTGGGCCAATGTCTCATTGGCCCACAAGTAAGAAGCAGCGAGGAATCATCACTTCAGATGGAAAAAAATGATGAATATTCAAAAAACGAATATATAGCACTATATTCGAAATATTCGCGGATCCTCAAAGTTGCAATATTCGAGATAAAAATTTGCTTTTGGAATATTTGCGCTCAACACTAATCGTGAGTGGCATAAAACTTCTAAATTCCCAGGTAACTGCCAAAAATAAGGAGAGCAGGCAAGTCTTGCTCACTGTTCACTCACTGATTGTTAGAGTGCAAAGTGCAACATTCCAAACGGTTAAAGGGTAATTGTCAGATATTTTTTTTTTTTTTTATATATTTGCTAGTTTAACAATAGAAAAAACAATGGAAAAATAAAAAATTGTGATCTGGACTACTGATCTGCAGTACTACTCATGTATTACAGCAGATAATAGTCCAAGATCCTGGTGACTTTTTTGGTGCCATCACCTCCATGGTGTGTTTAGGATGACCATCAATCACCATATATCAGAAAAAGCAAGAAATCAGCGTGCACAGTGGTACCAAACAACTTCTGGTGTATCTAAAGAACCAGTTGGATTGCTTAGAAAGTCCAAGGGTTAAAAAGATGCTATCTGACCCTGTTGTGCCCTGGGGGGAAATAGTGGTCCTGTTGGACCAAAAATACTATATATTTTTTTTTTTTCATTGTTGATATGTTTTAATTCTATTTATTAAACTTTATGCTGTAACATAGCTTCACTCTTTGTTGCATGTAAGATTTTGGTTAGTTTAAAGGATAACTGTCACATTTAGACCCTAATTTCAATTTTCATATATGTAGTAACTAATAACATGATATTCCAGAATCCGTTACTATTAGACTGACTTACCCCATATTTAATAAGATTCAGCCCTTAGCAACCAGTCTGCATAAAACTGCAATTTCACTATTCAGTTAAGATGGCCGCCACTGCCCTCACCCTGAGGCTAATCCCGCCTGCCCTCACTAGCCAGTAACAATAGCCCCCCAAAAGTGTCAGTAACCACAGCCCTCCCCCTAAAGGGTTAATCTCCTGCAGCACAAAGGGGTCCTCTTACCACATGTTGCTTTCATTTATACACTGAGCAGACGGCAGATCTCCCTTCCCTGGTCTGCGCTGCTTCGACTCTGCATTGTCCAAGTCTGCTGAGTGAGGGAGCGTCTGCCAAGCGCAGGAACAGGGAGAAGTGCACACAGCCCAGGCACTGTTATCAGCTGCTGGGGAGGACCTGTCTTTAATCATTTACTTACAGTCCCTGGCTGTCAGTAATGTGACCTTGCACTCAGCGTGCTTCTGCGTCCTCCGTCCTTCAACACATAGACGGACCCTGCATAGCAACCTGATTTTAAGCACAGGTAAAAGTAGGCAGTACAGGGAACAAAACTGTGGAATTAAGGGGTAATTGAATACACAGTGAAAAGTTTAAATGGGGCCACCAAGGAGATATTAATCACCACAATCCAATACGCCCCAAAAAAAAATATGACAGTTATACTTTAACACTTTTTATGTCTTGGTGAACATCAGCATTTATCTGGAATACAAAGTGACATACAAGTAACCATTTGGGGAAATGGTATTTTGATGGATCATAAATTCATAGGATTTTTGTGGTCTGGGACCACAACTGAGTTCCTGAGTGGAAGTTTCTGTAGAGAATTTATACCCTTTTGCCCTGATATATCATGCTTTAACTTTGGGTTTTTGCAACTTCTTGGACTCGCACAAAAATGTTGTGACTTTTTGCATTTTTACACCACTCACTCCAGTTTTGAAATATGGGTGGAAAAGTGGGTGTGGTTAGCTATGTTACTGACTTTCTATCCAGATGTATCACTGAGACTGTTTTAAAAAGTCACAATCTCAGTCCAACAGGAGTGTGGAGAAGGAAAACTAGAGTAGATTTTCTAGACAAAGATATTCGGTTTAAAGGGGTTATCTCATCATAATGATCACTGTTAAATCTGTTCATGATTTGACAGTGATAATTTTTGTAAATATACTTGATTAACAAATTCCCACCGATTAGGATAAAATTTATCCCCACTTACCTTATTGTTGTGACTCGGTCTCCCCTGGTTACGACCACCGCTCTTCTCCAAAATCCCGACGGTCGCGCTTGCCCAGAAGACTCCTTCTTTTCACCCGGCCGGGCCGCTCGCTGTCCTGAACGCGCACGCTGCCGCGCATGCGCGACGGTGACTTCTTCCCAGCCAGAATAGTACAGAGCTGCGAACGCGCACGCCGGCTCTGTACTACACTGACCAGAAATAAGTCACTATGGCGCATGCGCGGCGTGCGCGTTCAGTCCAGCGCTCGGCCCAGCCGGGAGAAGACTTCAATCAAGATAAAGCCCGCCCCCAGCCAGAATCCAGGAAGTGAACGCGTGGTGGCAGCAGGTAAATGTAAAAACGCAAAGTGGGATAACCCCTTTAAGGTCGAGACAAATGTAAAAAAACAATGTGCTAGGGTTGTTGCGATAGCAAAATTTTTATTTGGTTTCGATACCATAAAAAAGTATTGCGATATTCGATACCACGTGAAATAAATAAAATACCAAAAAAGCTGCGTGCATTATGCATTTTATGGAACGTCCGGCCCATTATCGAACAGTCCTATCCTATTTTTTTGGGGGACAAGGTGACTAAAAAAATGGGGAATCACGCATTTTTTTTTTATTTTTTTTTTTCTCACAGCATTCACCACATAGGAGATTTTTTTAATATTTTAATAGTTTGGACTTTTCGGACATGGCGATATGTTTATTTATTGTTTATATATTTAAATGTTTATGTAAAATTGGGAAAGGGGGTGATTTCTACTTAATATTTTGGTGTCTTTTTTTTTTTTTTTTTTTACTTTTTATTTAATAACTATTTCCTCCCTTAGGGGCCAGAACCTAGGATATATTCATCCCTTGTCCTATTCACCCTGATAGAGCTCTATTAGGGTGATTAGGACTTCTCACTCTCCCTGCTGCCCTGTGCATAGTGCACACAGCAGCAGGGAGCAGACTATGGCAGCCATGACTTCAGTAGTGTCCTGGCTGCCATGGTACATGATCAGAGCCCCAGGATTACACTGCTGGGGCTACGATCAGAAGTTGCCACTGTACCACCAATGAGGAGGAGGGGAGGGTACCCTGTGGCCACTGCCACCAATGATTTTAATACTGGCAGGGGGAGGGCGCCCTGCGCCAACAATGTTTTTAATACTGGGGAGGGCGCACTGCGCCACCAATGATAGTTAGCGTCTAATACAGATACAGGAGGCGGGTGCAGTGGCAGAATCACATAGCCGGCACCCGACCTCTATGACAGGGCGCTGCGATCCGCGGAAGTTAACCCCTCTGGTGCGGCACCCAGCTCCCTGTCACAGAGGTCGGGTGCAGGCTATGTGATTTTGCCGCCGCCTGTATCTTTATTAGACGTTCATTTTCATTGGTGGCGCCCACCTCTCCTCCGCCCCTCTCTCTCCTCATTGGCAGTTGCAGCACGGGGGGGGGGGGGGGGGGAGATTGCTGCTAAGGGAACATGGCGCGTGCTGACATCAGCGCGCTCCATGTTTCCATGTTCTCTAATACTGATAAAAGGCAAATCCCGGAACTAATACTGGGACAAAAGTATTGATTGGGTATCGGTATTTCGATACCCGCAACAACTCTACAATGTGCGACATTTGATAAATGTGGCATAAAGTACTGCAACACAAACTCCTGCAAAACTGACTTCAAATATTCCTCGTATAATAAATTCCCCCTTTTTTTCTGACACATGTAAATTGTACCCAGAACTATTGTATCTAAGCGATAGTGTGGTCATAGTATTTCAATGCTTATTTATAAAAAATGGCTTAATCATTGAATATTAGTTAGTTAGCTATTAAATATCAAAGTATATAAACTTAATTTGGATCATTTATTTTTCTGTTCCATAGGGGCCATACTAATATTTCTCCCAGGATATGATGAAATAGTAGGGTTAAGAGATCGCATCTTGCATGATGACAAGAGATTTGCTGAAAATTCTCAAAGGTAAGTAGTTTTTTCATATTGTCAAGAAGTATACATAAGAATTAATAATGCGAGACAACTAAAGTTCCCTTTACATGGGATGACAGAGCAGCAGATTGTCGGGAAGGAAGAGTTCCTTTCCGACAATCTGCTGCTCACTGGTGATTCACATGCAGGGATCTCCTCCAGAATATAAGGAGGAGCGATCAATACTGCCATCGCTCTTCCCCATACTGACTCTTTGTTCGGTGGCAGCAGATCATGTTTACACAGCACAATCTGCTGCCGGCAAACAACGATTTTTGTGTGTGCACAAATGATCAGATTACCCAATGAATTAATGTTTCGCTCGTTCATCAGGTAATTGGTGGTACATTTACACCGCCAGAAAATCTTTGTGATTCTTTGCCCATGTAAAGCGCCCTTAAGGGGGGAGATTTTTCTTGATGACCTCTGCGTTGTTGGAGGATGCACCTTGTCATAAATTAGGCGCATCCTCCTGCAGTTCCTGTGTCTAAACAGAAATCTATGACAGCTTGGAGGTGCCATAGATTTCTGGCTTCATTTGCACCAGAAAATTGGTGTAAATAAAAATAAATTTGTCTGGGCGGCTGGCCACACCCCTTCCTGTCATTGCCACGCCCCTTTATGGAAATGTTTTGCTCAAGGGAGATGATAGATCTCCCCCTAGATTTTTAAGGGATAAAACTATCCATGTTATTAGCCACTTCATTGCAGTTTTGAGCACTGACAACAGGTGATCGGGGGCAAGAGGAAAATAAAAACCTAAATCTGGGCTCCTTATCTGCAGTACCACTTGTGTAGCACTGCAAGTAATAGTCCAAGATCGTGGTGGCAGATTCCCTTTAATTGTGTGTGTATGACCACCACAGATACCAGATTATAAGTAGATCTCAATAAATTGACTTGGATCTGACAGTTGTCTGCAGATAAATATCTCATGTCTATGGCCATCTTAAAGATGGTCTTCCACATAACATTAGTATAGTCCAGCTTGCGGCTGGTCAGTCATGTATTAGATCATTACTATGAACAGCCTTATCTTCAACATGCCAGATTACTACAGCAGATAAGGGACACAGGACAGATCTATGAAAATTGTCTGAAAGAAAAGCTGTCTTTGTTGCCTTTAGCTTATTACAAAGATCAGTGGATGGGTTTCTGTAGTTCACTGTTGTCCTGGGATTCGGCATTGATCTTGATTACTCTGCAGTTTTCCGCTTGTCTTCATCTTATGCATATGATAGTATTACTGCTGTGTTCTCGTTCTGAGTGGTACAGTTATACCACTGTAATGGAGGGGCTATAATTGGTATAGAGGTGGTGTTGTAAATAAAAAATAGGGTCATGGTCTTAAATGTGTGGTGTGGATGCAGAGTTTCCACCATAAAAATTAATAAAGATTGAAAAATGCATTAGTGTTCAAGGCATGAAAAACTCATTGGGTGCTGCATATATGTATCATTTCCCCCTAAATTGTTGTCGAGGAGGACTGGTTTAGAAGTACATTACAGTAGGAAACACTTTGAAACCATCTGGAACTAGATAGGACTGGGAACTTATATGGTGGCCAGTCCTAACACAATATGGAATTCACTTCACAAGTGCAGATGTTTATCTACAATGCATATTGGCACTGATGTGTGTATGGTTGAAGTTGTCCGTTTACTCAAACAGATATTTGTTAGCATTTGTGTAATTTATAAGAGAAAAATAAAATGTTTCACCAAAATAAAACTGACCTATTCCCTAAATTGGTTGGTTTGTCTCATCACAGCTTACAGGGTGCATGTGCTACATTATAAAACTTAGCAGGTCAAATACATTTTTGGAAGATTAGACAGATTTCAGTCAGATCAATAGACTTAAAGGCCAGAACAGTTGGATCAGGAGTTTAGGTTATTGTCAGGGTCAACATCGGTTTACTAACATTTACCAATAATAAAATCTGCAGAGTCTTGGGTTTAAAGGGCATCTGTCAGTAGATTTGTACCTATGAAACTGGCTGACCCAGTTACATGTCCTTGGCAGCTGAAGGCATCTGTGTCGGTCCCATGTTCATATGTTGCCCGCATTGCTCAGAAAAATGATATTTTAATATATGCAAATGAGCCTCTAGGAGCAACGGGGGCCATTACCGTTGCAGAGAGAACAGAGCCTCTCGGTGTAACTGCTGAACCCTCTCCACCTTGAATGACACAATATGCCGTTAAAAAGTATTTGAGCAAATAATTTATTTTTCTTTCGCCCTAATCAATTTGGCTTGTTGCCATTAGAATCCTCAGATCTATGTTTATTTTTGCTCATAAGAAAAGTGCATATAGCGTTTCCTTAGATAACTGCTGCCCATTGAATTTAAGCATTTGTTTCTAAAGGTGGATCAGCTATCTTTTAGTTTGGTTTATGCTTTTTACAGATATCAAATCTTCATGCTGCACTCAAACATGCAAACTGCTGACCAGAGGAAGGTCTTAAAGACTCCACCAGCTGGTATTCGCAAAATTGTATGTAGATTTTTTATGAAAAAAACTTCTGGATTTATGTGAAAGTGTGGAACCCGGTTGTAACATTAATGTTTTCTGTATGTTCTGTAGATACTTTCAACAAATATAGCAGAGACCAGTATCACAGTAAATGATGTGGTGTTTGTGATAGACTCTGGCAAAGTGAAAGAGGTAAGCATGGCAGGGAGAAATATATACTGCCGAAGTATCAAAAACCAGCAAGGGCCCTTTTACACGGTCTTATGATTCCTATGAATGTTCATACCCCTGATTGCTGCCACATGTCAATTTGCTCTGTCACCTTTAATGCAGCATTATAAATCTTTGCTTGTTGGCAGCACATCACTTTGTGTAAAAAGGGATGTTCTGCTGCCAATAATATAACTCTATGTGCCCGAACGATTGCATTAACAATTTTATGTTTGGGCACATACAGTAACTGGAGCTACAGTAAATGAGTGCCAACCAAGTTCTCCTACTGTACTACTGATACTGCATCTGATTGTTCATTTTATTTTACAGAAATCTTATGATGCTCTGAACCATGTGACGATGCTTAAAATGGTTTGGATTTCTAAAGCCAGTGCCATTCAGAGGAAAGGAAGGTATGTTTTATTATTTAGAATTGTTAAGTGTAGACAAATGCTTGCATAGGGAGGTGGAAAAAAGACTGTCACACACAGTAAGGGACATTTATCAAACTTTTTATGTCACTATAGTGACCTAAGGAGGCTATGGGGGTCATAAAACGCCGGTCTTAGTAACCCCTATATCTGGTGGTGGATCTGCCAAAGTTATGAAGAGGCGCTGGCCTGTACATAACTTCAGAGCATCCAGCGCCAGTCTGAATGTAACATAGCTTCCTTGCTGTCTTACATTTAGACAATCTCTAAATTTCTACGCCTAAAACAGACATAGGAAATGATGAATGAGATGAACCTGCTGGCCCATCCCCTTCCCCGTTCATGCCACGCCCACTGTTTTAGACCCAGAGTGAACGGGGAGAAGTTGCCGCTGCGCTGCAATCTGCGCCAGAAATACACCTAATATAGGCCTATTTCTGTATAATAAATGACCCCCTCTGAGTACCCCCAGCAATCCCTGACAGCCCCTTTTTTCTCGTTATGCAGTAATGCAGATGCACTGTTTTTCTCCTAATCAACAAGATATTTATTTATTTTATGCACTTGTATAGCGCTACTACTATATTCAGCAAAGCTTTACAGACATTAACATTGGTCTGTCCCCAATGGGGCTCACAATCTAAGTTCCCTATTAGTATGTCTTTGGAGTGTCGGAGAAAACACGCAAGAACATACAAACTCCATGCAGATGTTGTCCTTGGTCGGAATCGGGCCTACGACCCCAGGGCTGCAAGGCACCAGTGCTAACCACTGAGCCACCGTGTTGCCCAGATCATGATAACGAACAACATCTGGCTAGTTAGAGTATAAAAAGCATGTAGGCTATGCTGTATAAAGAGAAAGGAGGGAACTGACAGTTATAGGTCCTCTTTAACTTTTTTTTAACTTTATTTATCCAGAGGAATCAAAATTATAACCGCATTTGTGGTTGATGTCCTTCCAGTATATAAATGTTATATTAACCCATATAGGATAATTCTGTATTAATTACACATCTCTTTGTTGTCTGGTACCAGCTATATTCTGTCTTTTCAGAAAAACATAATGTAAAGAGTTATCTCTCAGGGAAAGCGTACCATCTCACTAATGCCACCTTTTGGAAGTGGCTCCCTATGAATCAAAGTCCGACTTTTTAACAAGCCTTGGGACATGACCAGATAAAATAACAAAGCCAAATATCTATCCATAGACAGCTGTTTTGGGGTGCTTACCCCTCATCTATATGGAGTAGGATTCTGAGTGGTTGAATGAGTAGTTTAAAGAGACCAGTTGTGTATGGAGACTTAGTGGCAGTGCCCCATTGAAAAATAAAATGACTCTTAAGGAGCTACATCCAAAGAACGGCACTAGCGAGATGGTTCTCTCTCCCTGGGAGATACATCCTTGCATATTATTTTCCCATGGAGCATTAGCGGCTAAGTCTCCATACGATGAATCATTGCCAGTAAGTCTCCATATACAGCCAGTACCTAGAAAAACATTAAAACAGCTTTAAGTTAAAGGGATATTCTGGTTTCCATCAATTACTTTTCATGTAATCTAATGTTTGTCCATTTCTCACTTTGCAATGGATTGTAATTACCTAAATCCATACTATCTGCCGATCCAGAATAAAGTCACATGACTCTATCTGCTCTTCTCACTGCATCTTTCTGTGACGTCACATCCATTCATATGCAGCCTGGTTTCTGGTCTCTACTGTGTCCTGAGATAGCAAGGATTTGGGAATCTATAATATGTAGCAAAGTTAAAGATGGGCAAGCATTAGACTACATGAAAGGGGGGTTGATGGAAACTGGAAAAACCCCTTTAACCTCTCCAAGACCGCCTAACGCACAGATACGTCCTGGAGGCGGTCAATTCATTCCTCCTGGATGCATCCGAGCGTCATCTCGCGAGAGGCGAGATTTCCTGTGAACGCGCGCACACAGGCGCGCGCGTTCACAGGATGGAAAGGTAAGATACTGGATCTACAGCCTGCCAGCGGCGATCGTTCGCTGGCAGGCTGTAGATGCGATTTGTTTTTTTTTTTTTTTTTAACCCCTGACAGGTATATTAGACGCTGTTTTGATAACAGCGTCTAATATACCTGCTACCTGGTCCTCTGGTGGTCCCTTTTGCTTGGATCGACCACCAGAGGACACAGGTAGCTCTGTAAAGTAGCACCAAACACCACTACACTACACTACACCCCCCGTCACTTATTAACCCCTTATAACCCCTGATCACCCCATATAGACTCCCTGATCACCCCCTGTCATTGATCACCCCCCTGTAAGGCTCCATTCAGACGTCCGTATGTGTTCTACGGATCCACGCATCCATGGATCAGATCCGCAAAACACATACGGATGTCTGAATGGAGCCTTACAGGGGGGTGATCACCCCATATACACTCCATGATCACCCCCCTGTCAGGCTCCATTCAGACGTCCGTATGTGTTTTGCGGATCCGATCCATGGATCCGCAAAACACATACGGACGTCTGAATGAAGCCTGACAGGGGGTGATCACCCCATATACACTCCCTGATCACCTCCCTGTCATTGGTCACCCCCCTGTCATTAATCACCCCCCTGTAAGGCTCCATTCAGACGTCCGTACTTGTTTTACGGATCCACGCATCCATGGATCGGATCCTCAAAACACATACGAACGTCTGAATGGAGCCTTACAGGGGGGTGATCAATGACAGGGTGGTGATTACCCCATATAGACTCCCTGATCACCCCCCTGTAAGGCTCCATTCAGACATTTTTTTTGCACAAGTTAGCGGAAATTGATTATTATTTTATTTTTATTTTTTTTCTTACAAAGTCTCATATTCCACTAACTTGTGTCAAAAAATAAAATCTCACATGAACTCGCCATACTCACGGAATCCAAATGCGTAATTTTTTTTAGACATTTATATTCCAGACTTCTTCTCACGCTTTAGTGCCCCTAAAATGCTAGGGCAGTATAAATATCCCACATGTGACCCCATTTCGGAAAGAAGACACCCCAAGGTATTCCGTGAGGGGCATATTGAGTCCATGAAAGATTTACATTTTTGTCCCAAGTTAGCGGAAAGGTAGACTTTGTGAGAAAAAACAAAAAAAAATATCTATTTCCGCTAACTTGTGCCAAATAAAAAATAATTTCTATGAATTCGCCATGCCCCTCATTAAATACCTTGGGGTGTCTTATTTCCAAAATGGGGTCACATGTGGGGTATTTATACTGCCCTAGCTTTTTAGGGGCCCTAAAGCGTGAGAAGTCTGGGATCCAAATGTTTAAAAATGCCCTCCTAAAAGGAATTTGGGCCCCTTTGTGCATTTAGGCTGCAAAAAAGTGTCACATATGTGGTATTGCCGTACTCAGGAGAAGTTGGGGAATGTGTTTTGGGGTGTCATTTTACATATACCCATGCTGGGTGAGAGAAATATCTCGGCTAAAGATAACCTTTCCCATTTTTTTATACAAAATTGGCATTTGACCAAGATATTTATCTCACCCAGCATGGGTATATGTAAAATGACACCCCAAAATACATTCCCCAACTTCTCCTGAGTACGGCGATACCACATGTGACACTTTTTCGTAGCCTAGGTGGACAAAGGGCCCCACATTCCAAAGAGCACCTTACGGATTTCACAGGCCATTTTTTACAGATTTTGATTTCAAACTACTTTGCACGCATTTGGGCCCCTAAAATGCCAGGGCAGTATAACTACCCCACAAGTGACCCCATTTTGGAAAGAAGACACCCCAAGGTATTTCATGATGGCATAGTGAGTTCATGGAAGTTTTTATTTTTTGTCACAAGTTAGTGGAATATGAGACTTTTTAAGGGAAAAATAAAAATAAAAAATCATCATTTTCCGCTAACTTGTGACAAAAAATAAAAAGTTCTATGAACTCACTATGCCCATCAGCGAATACCTTAGGGTGTCTACTTTCCGAAATGGGGCCATTTGTGGGGTTTTTCTACTGTCTGGGCATTGTAGAACCTCAGGAAACATGACAGGTGCTCAGAAAGTCAGAGCTGCTTCAAAAAGCGGAAATTCACATTTTTGTACCATAGTTTGTAAACGCTATAACTTTTACCCAAACCATTTTTTTTTTACCCAAACATTTTTTCAAAGACATGTAGAACAATAGTTAACGAAAAATGTATATATGGATGTCGTTTTTTTTTTTTGTTTTTTTTTAGAAATTTTACAACTGAAAGTGAAAAATGTCATTTTTTTGCAAAATTTTTCGTTAAATTTCGATTAATAACAAAAAAGTAAAAATGTCAGCAGCAATGAAATGCCACCAAATGAAAGCTCTATTAGTGAGAAGAAAAGGAGGTCAAATTCATTTGGGTGGTAAGTTGCATGACCAAGCAATAAACGGTGAAAGTAGTGTAGTGCAGAAGTGTAAAAAGTGGCCTGGTCATTGAGGGTGTTTAAGCTAGGGGGGCTGAGGTGGTTGAATAAATTCTTAACATTTACATTGAAACCAATTTGGACTCCTAAGCATAAAAGTATCTTTACATGGGACGACAGAGCAGCAGATTATTGGAAAGGAAGTGTTCCATCCCGACACTCTGCTGCTCGCTGGTGTACGCACAATTAATCAGATTACCAGATGAACAAGCGTTTTACTCGTTCATTAACCCTTTAAGATTCATGTGCCTTGCTTTCTAGGGAGTCTGCATGGTCAGTCCATCATAGACAATGGAGACTTTGCAGCCTCTGGAGAAAGTTGGAAGGGTACGTTACGCTTCTTAGGCTGATTTCACACGGTCATGACTGATTTGTTCAGGATGCGTCCCGGGTGTACTGCAGGAAACCCGCGCGAGTAGGTACCCAATTGCAGTCAGTTTTGACTGCGATTGCGTTCCGTTGTTCAGTTTTTATGCGCGGGTGCAATGCGTTTTGCACCCGCGCTGATGGTCCATGTGATTGTACCATGTGATGTGACGTCACCACAGGTCCATGTGAACTCAGCCTTAGAGTCTCTAGGAAGTGATTTTCTCAGAGTGTTAGCTCTTCTTAGCATTTTCCTGAGGGGTTCTAGATAGCCATTGACCTAGTGATATTGTCTGTATTGAAAGTCCATTTAATTTTATGTTTCTGTGGTGTTTGACTTTTGTTCATTCTAATATATGATATAATTAGGGGCAATCTCCCCGAAACAGCTGTCTGCAGATGAGGTGCTGGCTTTTTTAATATCCAAGTCATGTCTCAAGGCTTATTTTAAGAGCTGAACATTGACTTATAGGATAGCTGCCTTACATCTGGTGGCATTAGAGGCAGAGCTTGTTAAGAGCTCATTTGCATTTCTTCCATCCCAATATATGATATAAGGCAACACAAAAAAGAAAATTAAATTAACTTTTGTCATAAGCTCTCTCTCTCTCTCTCTCTCTCTCTCTCTCTCTCTCTCTCTCTCTCTCTATATCTATCTATATATATATATATATATATATATATACAGTTGCAAGAAAAAGTTTGTGAACCCTTTGGATTTATATGGATTTCTGCACAAATTGGTCATAAAATGTGATCTGATCTTCATCTAAGTCACAACAATAGACAATCACAGTCTGCTTAAACTAATAACACACAAATAATTAAATGTTACCATGTTTTTATTGAACACACCATGTAAACATTCACAGTGCAGGTGGAAAAAGTATGTGAACCCTTGGATTTAATAACTGGTTGAACCTCC
Source organism: Bufo gargarizans (assembly GCF_014858855.1). Lineage (NCBI taxonomy): Eukaryota > Metazoa > Chordata > Amphibia > Anura > Bufonidae > Bufo > Bufo gargarizans. The sequence continues at coordinate 618,495,101 of NC_058080.1, read as the reverse complement.
TTTGGCAGCAATAACTTCAACCAAATGTTTCCTGTAGTTGCAGATCAGATGTGCACAACGGTCAGGAGTAATTCTTGACCATTCCTCTTTACAGAACTGTTTCATTTCAGCAATATTCTTGGGATGTCTGGTGTGAATCGCTTTCTTGAGGTCATGCCACAGCATCTCAATCGGGTTGAGGTCAGGACTCTGACTGGGCCACTCCAGAAGGCGTATTTTCTTCTGTTTAAGCCATTCTGCTGTTTGATTTACTTCTACGCTTTGGGTTGTTGTCCTGTTGCAACACCCATCTTCTGTTGAGCTTCAGCTGGTGGACAGATGGCCTTAAAGGGGTTCTGCACTTTCAATTAACTGATGATCTATCCTCTATATAGATCATCAGCTTCTGATCGGCGGGGATCAGACACCCGGGACCCCCGCCGATCAGCTGTTTGAGAAGGCAGCGGCGCTCCAGCAGCATCGCGGCCTTCTCACTGTTTACCGCCGGGCCGCCCACTGACGTCACGACTTGTATCAACTAGAGTGGGTGCCGCTAAGCTCTGTTCACTTGAATGGAGCTTAGCCGCGCCCACTCTAGTTGATACAAGTCGCGACGTCAGTGGGCGGGCGGCCTGGCGGTAAACAGTGAGAAGGCCGCTGTGCTGCTGGAGCGCCGCTGTCTTCTCAAACAGCTGATCGGCGGGGGTCCCGGTTGTCGGACCCCCGCTAATCAGATGCTGATGATCTATCCAGAGGATAGATCATCAGTTAATTGAAAGTGCAGAACCCCTTTAAGTTCTCCTGCAAAATGTCTTGATAAACTTGGGAATTAATTTTTCCTTCAATGATAGCAATCCGTCCAGGCCCTGACGCAGCAAAGCAGCCCCAAACCATGATGCCCCCACCACCATACTTCACAGTTGGGATGAGGTTTTGATGTTGGTGTGCTGTGTCTCTTTTTTCCCACACATAGTGTTGTGTGTTTCTTCCAAACAACTCAACTTTGGTTTCATCTGTCCACAGAATACTTTGCCAGTACTGCTGTGGAACATCCAGGTGATCTTGTGCAAACTAAACGTGCAGCAATGTTTTTTTGGGACAGCAGTGGCTTCCTCTGTAGTATCCTCCCATGAAATCCATTCTTGTTTAGTGTTTTACGTATCGTAGATTCCCTAACAGGGATGTTAGCATATGCCAGAGACTTTTGTAAGCCTTTAGCTGACACTCTAGGATTCTTCTTCACCTCATTGAGCAGTCTGCGCTGTGCTCTTGCAGTCATCTTTACAGGACGGCCACTCCTAGGGAGAGTAGCAGCAGTGCTGAACTTTCTCCAGTTATAGACAATTTGTCTTACCGTGGACTGATGAACAGCAAGGCTTTTGGAGATACTTTTATAACCCTTTCCAGCTTTATGCAAGTCAACCATTCTTAATCGTAGGTCTTCTGAGAGCTCTTTTGTGCGAGGCATCATTCACATCAGGCAATGCTTCTTGTGAAAAGCCAACCCAGAACTGGTGTGTGTTTTTTATAGGGCAGGGCAGCTGTAACCAACACCCCCAATCTCATCTCATTGATTGGACTCCAGTTGGCTGACACCTCACTCCAATTAGCTCTTGGAGATGTCATTAGTCTAGGGGTTCACATACTTTTTCCACCTGCACTGTGAATGTTTACATGGTGTGTTCAACAAAAACATGGTAACAGTTAATTCTTTAATGTGTTATTAGTTTAAGCAGACTGTGATTGTCTATTGTTGTGACTTAGATGAAGATCAGATCAAATTTTATGACCAATTTGTGCAGAAATCCATATCATTCCAAAGGGTTCACATACTTTTTCTTGCAACTGTATATACACACACACACACACATGCGATCTGCTACACAAAAAAATAAATCCCTTTTCCAATTTGCATCTAGCAGAAATACTAATTTGGCCCAAAAAATTCTTAACCACTACTAATGCCAGGGATTGTTTTTAGGTATAATGTAAAACCTGGAGCTGTAGTTTGTTATTTTCATTAAGGTACCCGTTGAGTGACGAATATGAGAGATGTAACAGGCCATATAGATGAAGGACTTTGTGTATCTACAGTATGGGATCACGTGTCCTTTATTCCCTGCTGTTATACATGGAAGCAAATCTTCTCTTGGCCATGCATCTGAGAGTGCATAGAAATCATACCCAAGGGAATTGTGAAGTGCTATGAATGTCAGGCAGGCCTGCAGAGGTATAGATTTTATGTGTAATATATAGCATTAGAATGTGCTCTATGCTGTCACCTTCAGTATTGATTACGGTTTGACTGGGCTGTAAATCATCAGTCGCCTTTGGAAAATGAGCTTTCTAGCAAATGCACTGATCAGTTTTGTGATTCATTCTATTTCAGGGCTGGTCGCTGCCGTCCTGGTGTATGTTTCCGCCTGTTCAGCAGACTTCGTTTTCAGAATATGTTGGAGTTCCAGACTCCTGAACTACTGCGAATGCCTCTGCATGTGAGAATGAACCTGCTATAGATGCTAAGGCTGATCTCTCATCAGACTATGCTTCTCTGTGTAAGGTTTGCTCTCCTTTTAGCTAAAATGGCACAAAAAACATTTTACAGTCTACTAGGAAAGATGGAAGAGTACACTGGATACATTGGCAGTTAATGGGGCAGATTTACTAATGACAATGGGCCATTTTTTTGAGGCAATTTGGGCAAAAAAAAATGTGTGTTTATTTTGCGACACATTTACTGTTTTACACCGTTTTCTAAGCTTTTTGCACCCTTTCTGACTAGGGGGCTTAGCTTTACCAGAAAGGGAACGTGGCCTAAATTGTGGCCCCCTGCGTCCAAAATGTGACAAAATTTGGGCACATTTTTTGAGTAAAACCACACAAACTTATATGTGGTATACACTTAGACTAGACAGTTTTTTGATGCACAGACAGAATTCCTGGCGCCCAGACAAAATTCTAGCATAAATCCTCTGGATAGCTCATTAATATTAGATCGAGGGGAGGGCGACATCTGGCTGCCCCACCAATCGGCTGCATGAAGAGAAAGTAGCGCTTGTATGAGTGCTGCCTTCTCTTCATTGCTTACCTGTTTGCCATCGCAACAACAGCAGTGTAATTACAACTATGGTGTTTACGTTCACTTCAATGAAACTGCTCTGTCCTATTTACTTGGGAGCCTTCCCATTGAAGTGAATGTGGATGCCATACTTGTAATTACCCGGCTTGCCGCTGCAGTTGTGTCGGCGAGCAGGTAGATAGAGGAGAGAAGGCAGTGCTTGTACAAGTGCTGCTTTCATTTGATCAGCGGGGGAGCCGTGACTTGGCCCCCCGCCGATCTGATATTGGTGACCTATACTGAGGACAGGTCATCAATTGAAAAAAGTGAATAACCCCTTTAAATGCGCCTCCATGTGGCAAAAACAAAATGTATCAAAATTTTTCCATGTTTTTCGAGTAAAACTAAGCCAACTTTTAGGTGGTGTAAACTTGACCCTTCGCAGTCTAAAGATGTAACAAGATTTGTTATCCAGCAAAAGCCACTACGATAAATCTGTTGCAGTTTAAAGGGATTGTGCAGCGTGTTTTGTATTGATGACCTATCCTCAGGATAGTTTGCTCCATTCACTTGAATAGTTGAGTACTTGTATTTACACTATGCTGCTGCTACAGAGGAGCCAACGCATAGTGTAATGAAGAGGAAGAGCATGCATGGAGTGTCACCTCCTCTTCAAACAGCTGGGTGCCGGGTGTCGCGCCCCCCCCCGTTTAGATATTGATGACCTTTCCTGAGGATAGCCCCTTTTAACACTAAGCTTACACTCTCTTAATTTTAATTTTAGAAGTGCTAGTAAATCTACCCCTATCCAGTGTATTTTCTAATCATTCCTATTAGCTAAACAGCACATTATTTTTCTATGTCAGTTTGGATAATAGGAGAGCAGCCTTGTCCCTATACTTTGCTGCCCTTACCTAAGGTAGCGTAATCTGATGATGCTTTAATACATTCTTGACAGTTTGCATATAAAATGACGGTACAGAAAAATGAAAGTACCTGTAAATATGATGCTTTGCTTTTGTTCCTTATTGACAGCCTGTGTTGCATTGTTGAGGAGACTTCAATGCTTAAAGGGTTTATCCAACCCCTGTAATGCCCCCCCCCCCCCATAGCACCTCGTAGAGATTATATTTACCTGCTCCCTTGGCACCTGTGTCTCTTGGGATGCCCGCACGGCCGCCGCTGCATCTCTCTGTTGCTTGGATCAAAACATGTGGTGACGGAGGAAGCAGCCAATAGCAGGCTGCGATGGGGACGAGCCTCCCTAGCATCGTAGAGCGAGGCGGGTGCAGGGTAGCAGGTAAGTATAATGTATATGAGGGGACTGGGCATTGGGGGGTCATTATAGGAGTTGGATAACCCATTTAAAATTCCTAATTTTACCAGCTTGGGTCAGTGTCTGCACAGAGCCTGCTCTGGTGATCCTTGCATCCTGGGAAGTGTCGTTTTTACATCCGACCCTCTTATCTTTATCTGTTTTAGAAAAAGTGAACTCTCCCACTAGATTGTAGAGCTTTAGCTAGACTGCTAGGGATATTTGTTTCAACATGCTTGTTGACTGTCTCCAGTGATGACCATCAGAAACAGAAATGCTAACGCAGCTCTGGGTAATAACATGGTGGTAACTCAGAACAGGAAAAGTTACTTTTTATGCAGAACATTCATATTATTCTGTAAATTGTGTTTTTATACTTTACATTTAGTTTATTACATTATTACAAGGTCTGCCTTGCTATGTGCTTTTTTATATTGAAGGAGCTTTGCTTGCATACAAAATTGTTGGCGCCAATAAACTCTCCGATTGCTGATTTCTTAATGAAAGCTCCAGAGCCACCACCAGCTTTAATTGTTCGCAACGCCGTACAGATGCTGAAGGTGAGTGAAATGTACAGAAGCTTTAGTTTCGCCAATAAACAGTTTGTCTGATATACTGCAAATGTAATAATTGTGATTGGTTTCTGTGAAATGGCCGTACTACAATCAACCAGACTATTCCATTTAGTTAATACAAACTTTCTTGTGTGATAAACAGCTCATATAGGAATATGAATGTAAGTATAAAAACACATGAGGCAACTTGGCCATTCTTAATGCGGCTTAAAGGGGCTGTCCGTGTCGTTATATGTGTTTTAAACTAGAACATATATTGAATTAAAGTGCCCTGATCCTCTGCTGTCAGCTGTAGTCCCGGCATCTCCATTTTCTAGCTTGGTTTCCAGACAGAAGACAGTTTCCTTTGTGGGCACAGGACTCTATGTGAAGGGAGCTAGCTAGTTCATTTCAGCCACTAAGCTGGCCTCCCTCTTTGTCACAGTTGATGCTTAGAAGAGAATTGGATCAGCTTTTTGAATGAGACAGTCAGCAAGTCCTATGCCAACACAGCAAACGCTGTCCTGTGTCGAGCACAAGCCAGAAGTGGAGGTGCTGAGACCTAGGACTGGATCTTCAGGTTGGGACACCTATTCAAGTACATTAGTAATGAATATATTATCTAATTTAAACATCTAAAGGGTAATTTACCATAACTCTACACCATTTTTCTGTTGTAGAAAAGTTGCACATTTTTTCGCAAAATATAAATGTTAATATTCATGACAGTTACCATAAGCAATCAATATTTTACTATAAAACGTTTCCCTTTACATGAGTTAAACAGTGGTATGCAGGCTTCAGTTTTTTTTTTTCTTTGAAAATATATGTGAAATCCAAAAAGTTGTCTTTTTTTATATCTATCCGTTTGAACGGATTTGTGTTTTCAGACTATTGACGCCATGGACACTTGGGAAGATCTGACTGAACTTGGTTATCACTTAGCTGATTTACCAGTGGAACCACACCTTGGCAAAATGGTGCTGTGTGCAGTTGTTCTGAAGTGCTTGGACCCTATACTTACTATAGCTTGCACTTTAGCATATCGTGATCCATTTGTCTTGCCAACTCAGGCTTCCCAAAAACGTGCAGCCATGCTGTGCAGGAAGCGGTTTACAGCAGGGACATACAGCGATCATATGGCTCTGCTCAGGGCTTTTCAGGTATAGAATCATTTTATGCCATTTGTTCCTTTGTTGTTACTGTTTCATTTAAGGTACAAAGTGGTTTTGTGTATGCTAACCTTTCTAGATGTTCCTATTGCACATTAAAAGCCAACACGCAGTTCCTGGTAATTATGTTTTGCAGGCTTGGCAGAAGGCTCGAAGTGATGGATGGGAAAGAGCCTTCTGTGAGAAGAATTTTCTGTCTCAGGCTACAATGGAAATTATTATTGGCATGAGAACTCAGCTTCTTGGGCAGCTCAGGGCTTCAGGTACAGTAGTTGTCTGACTAAATGTATCATTAAAACATGTGACTGCAATTCATCTGTTCATGTGTCTTATGGTTTCTCGGCAGGGTTCGTTAGGGCTCGTGGAGCTGGGGACATAAGAGATGTGAATGCAAACTCCGAGAACTGGGCTGTAGTAAAAGCTGCCCTTGTTGCGGGCATGTATCCAAACCTCATCCATGTAGACAGAGAAAATATGCAGCTCACCAGCCATAAGGAAAAGCGAGTGCGCTTGCACCCTACTTCAGTTTTAAGCCAACCACAGTATAAAAAGGTAAAGTGGTTCATACAACACACCACACTAGCTCTGAATGTTGCTCATATTTGCCATTACATGGGTTGTCCAGTCGGAGGGCATTGTTATATTATAACATATAGATATTGGTAGACATTTATGAAAATGACAGTAAATAATAACGGTTTCTCGGCTCTTAATTATTGTCTCATGTTAAATGCAGTGATTTAATACACAAATATTTTTACATTTCAACATTTTCAACTTTTATCCAAGCAGATCCCACCTGAGAATGGGCAGGCTGCCTCTATCCAAGTTTTGCCTACAGACTGGCTGATGTACGATGAGATGACCCGAGCTCACAGAATTGCTAATATTAGATGCTGCACACTGGTTACACCTGTCACTATTGCAGTCTTCTCAGGACCTGCCAGGCTTCCCAGTAATGCTTTGCAAGAGCCATCTTCGTGTCGAGGTTAGGAATGATCAATTGTGAATCAACAAAGGAGGACCATAAAACGTACCCATCATTAGGATGTTTTCAGAATGTTTAAATATACAAAACATTTTAATATATTTTATTTGGCGGAGAAGAGAGAAAGCTAAGAAACAGCACCGGACATCACATGCCGTCCCAGTCTCTGTCTCTCTGCCATATGGCCTTTAAATAGCAGAGTACAGTACATATACTTGTTCCATGGCAGCATGTTAGGACAGACAGATTGACTGATCACTCGGTTTCTTCTGTTTCCCTTAATTACTTTGTGCTTTTCTATGCGCAGATAATGTGGGCCAGGTAAAATAAAAAAGACCTTGTTATAATCAAGCAATTACAACAGGAGAGGCACACATGGAAATCCATACACACAACGGGGACACTTCTTCAGCACAACTATACAGTTGTTTTCCTGGTTCTGGATCTGAAGCTATCTGACTTGAAAAAGGAGCTCTGTTGCTCCGAAACGCGTTGTCACCCTTCAAATAATAAAAATAATTTAAACTCCACATCTGCATGGTTGTATAGTTGCGCCGAAGTAGTGTCCCCGCTGTGTGTGTGGATTTCTACGTGCACCTCTCCCATTGTAATTGCTCCACATTCCTCCCAGGGGCCGGCAACCCCTTTAGTGAGGATTAGACGACACTGGCAGCACCGACCTCTCGCTTCAATCTGTGTACACTAGGGTTGTACCCACGTTTGCACAACCACACAAGGTGAGCCTAATCATCTAAAACCTCTACTTCTTATCGCCCTATAAGTGCCTCTCCCTTTCTGTTTGGCCTAATTCGCTTGTTATAATCAAAATACACATGAGTAGGGATGTAGGTAATCTAAACTGATGTACTAGTGAACATTATGGACCTAATTGACGTGTATATATATCTATGTACTGTATCTGAACATTAGAAACATCCAGGAAAGTAGCAAATGCCAGAGGACCTTTCACTACAATAAAAAATGTAAACTAAGCATACAGACATGGAGAGCGGCGCCCAGGGATCTCACTGCACTTACTATTATCCCTGGGCGCTGCTCCGTTCTCTCTATCTTCAGATTTTCGGCTCAACTGGGAGAAGCCGGCTCTTGTTCTCCTGGGCGTCTCCTTCTCCCAGGCTGTAGCGCTGGCTGAGCGCTGTGATTAGCCAGCACTCCAGCCTGGGAGAAGGAGACGCCCAGGAGAACTAGAGCAGGCTCCTCCCAGTTGAGCCGAAAATCTGAAGATACCGGAGCCTATACCGGGAGAATGGAGCGGCGCCCAGGGATAATAGTAAGTGCAGGGAGATCCCTGGGTGCCGCTCTCCATGTCTGTATACTTAGTTTAGATTTTTTATTGTAGTGAAAGGTCCTCTTTAGATGGGTGAAGAGGCTATAGATTTAGTAGATGTACCCAGCAGAAATTTGAAAGCTTCATAGTTATGCGCTCCCTGGACTTTGTGTGGCTGTCGTGGCCCATAACAGGTAGGAACTAGTGTTAGGGACCACTCATGAAGGCGACCTTGACGTGGTGAGTGGCTTAATACGCTTTGGCCAAAATGTACACCAATGCCTTATTCAACATCCAGCATAAAGGCAGGGCAGAGTGCTGGTTTGCAGAGTGCGATTGCATTTGTGTTTTTGCGTTCGTATCTGTATTTCGCCATAGCAATGAGCACCTGCATACAAGGTTGTGCGGGCTGAACCTCCCACATTTTTTTCTTTGTAGAAATTTGAAAGCTTCATAGTCATGTCTACAGCATTTGCCTATTCCATTTGTATGGTAAGCCTTTCTGTGCTACTTATACAGCACATTTGTGCTCAAACGTGCCAGGTCTATGGCTACTTATATCTTTACATTTTCAAAAATCTTTTGATACGTTATACCAGCCATATTCCTCCGCCACTAGAGTTTTATGGCTGTCCATTTTGACAATTGGTATCACATGTTGAATGGTGTATTCAGATTTTTATATATAGATGTTTTTCTGCTTATGAAAATGGTTATGATCTGATGTAGAAAACATATTTTTTTTTTATCTATTTTAGCCACATTGGATGGTAATGAGAGCAGTGACAGTGAGATGGAAGACAGAACCACGTCTATGTTGGCAACATTAAAGTTGGATGAGTGGTTACATTTTAAGCTTGATCTGGAGGTAATAATTTCATTTGCAATTGTATTTGCTTAAATCTTCCCACTAAGGCAAGAGATCCTTCAGGCTGTTCTAGTAAAATTACATGCAGCAATATTTGTCCTGCTGAATCCTGGAATCTCTCGCCAGCAGTGTGAAAGTAGCCTAAACTGAGTAGCTCTTTCATATTACTAAAAGTATTAAAAAACCCAAGTTGCAGTGATTTTATTCCTAATTAAAAAGAAAACCTGAATGGGAATATCTGCATATTCTGAACCATTTTCTTGAACATTAGAACAGTTGTATGTATCTTGTAAAGTGTTGGAGCAAAATGTAAAATGTCTAACGGTGTTTACCTGTTATTTGTCTTCTAGTCTGCTAATTTGTTGCTACAACTGAGGCAAAAATGGTACAGTTTATTTCTAAGACGGATGAAGGCACCCTCAAAACCTTGGTCTCAGGTGGATGAGGCCACCATCCGGGCGGTCATAACTGTGTTAACTGCTGAAGAGCAGTCAGCAGGTTTACAGCAGCCTTCTGGAATTGGGCAGAGACCAAGACCAATGTCTTCTGAAGAACTTCCAATATCTTCTTCTTGGAAGACCAATCAAAGTCGTAAGAGTTCAGCAGAAACAGATTTCTCTGATGACTTAAGCAATTTAGACAGGTACTCTGTTGTTGTCATTCTTAAAACATGGGATAATCTTCTCCAGGGCTTCAGCCTTTGAGAATTGTGACTACCTGTATTAAGAGTAAAAAATTATTTCTAACAATTTCTTCGTTTTTTACAGAACTATAAAATCTCCATCCTTCACATTTTCTCAACAACTGAAACATAAAGAGAGGGTTTTACAACATCCAAAACGACTTGAGGAGAAAACAGAACAGTTGTCTGCAAGATATCCTGAAAGCAGTAGCTACTCTAGCCCATGTGGAAGCCCATCTCCTCCTGCCTCTATCAAGGTATTATCTCTAATAAACCTTGGCCTAGACTGGATAGCAGCGTTTTCTATGGGAAGGCCATCTTAAAAGTGCACAAACTGACTCTTACAGGGGTTATAAAAATCGCCCCGCCCCCACACACAAAATATCCAGGCCCCTTAACCAGAGAATACTTACCTGGTTCACGACGCCTGTGTCCTTTCGGATCCCTCCATGGCCGTCGCTGCATCTCCCCGTTGTGCAGATCACAACATCCGGTAACGGGGGGAGGGGTGCAGCCAATAGCAGGCTGTGATGGTGACCTGCCTCCTTGCATCATGTGTGACGTCACCCATGACACAAGGTGAGCAGGTCAGCGGCGTGGCCTGCTATTCTCTGCAAACCCCTCCCAACCACCCCCTGTTGTAGGATGTTTTGATCTGCATGACAGGGAGATGCAGAGACCGCAGTATGGGGATTTGAAAGGACACAGGGGACCAGGTAAGTATTCTCTGCATCAGGGGCCCCGTTATTGTTTGTGTGGAGGAAGGAGGGGGTCAGGTTTGGATAACCCCTTTAAGCTGTTTTCACACTTAAACAGAAAATTTCAGGAATATCAGGTCCAGAGATTTACCAGAGTTTGCCTTTCACGCATGTAGCTCACAGATGTTCCATGTCGGGCACCTTCTCACTACAGATGAAATGTTCAGTGTGCCTAGGCATGGGGTGGGTGCTTCAACATTCCCACTGTGATTTTGAGTAACATACACTGCACCCGACTCACAGACATGCGCTCACTTGGACAAAACCCATATTTTGTACTAAGGCACTGGGGAGAAGGTCTGGGACAGATATTGTGGATGTTTGCATTCACGCATACAGCTGCTCCAGGTAAACTCTAGAAATTAAGTGTGAATGGGGTTTTATTTTCATGATTACATTGGTTTCAGGTGGAGTGTAGTAGTTACTGTACTGCATGACATTTTTGTTGTTAAGAGTGGATTTATACATTGTGTAATTTTATACCATTCATAAATCCACAGCAAAATCTGCATTTTAATGTGACTTTGGGTGTGGATTTGCAGCTGGAAAAATCTGCAGCAATTCTGTGGCAAATCAAGCATGCTGATTTTATATCAGATTTGTCTGTAATATGAAATTATGCAGCATGTGAATCCGCTATAATGTTGTAGTATTTTTGACAGCAACAATAGGGTTGCAGGCTTAAACCATACTGACATTGGCTCTCAAGAACTGCTCTTCAGCGAATGACGTAACAAAGTCTAAGCGCTGTAGTCGATCTTGGTCAAGCAAAGCTTAGAAAATAATGTTTGAACACCCTTCTCAAGCCTACTACATGCTGGTGAGAAGAAAATTATATTGTAAGTTATTATCTTGTTTTTACATGGTAGACCCCTAAATCTTCATCACCCCGACCAAATCTGCCTATGAGGTATTTTATAATGAAGAGCAGCAACCTAAGAAACCTTGACATTTCCCAGCAAAAAGGAATATGGTCCACCACCCCAAGTAACGAGCGCAAACTGAACAGGGCATTCTGGGAGAGCAGCTGCGTTTATCTGGTGTTTTCTGTTCAAGGATCTGGTCATTTTCAGGTAAGAATACTTGCTAAAGTCAAGTTATTTGGTGCAAAATGTATGTTGTAATAGATTATCTTTTTACAGAAATGCAGCCTCTTCTGCTATGCCAGAAATGCAGTGTGTATTTAACAAAGTGGCCCTGAAACTGGCATGGAAAGTGCTGTAGGACTCTGGATAAACTCTGCTGATGTTGCTTTGATTGCAGGGTCCTACAAATTGGGCAATGGTTGCTGTGCCAGAAGAAGAAAAGATGGTTTGAAAGCTGGATTGTCTAAAATCAGTCTTTCCACTTCTCATGCCGATTGTATTGCCAATGTCCCTGTTTACACAAAGGGATGTGCTGCCAACAAGTGAGCGTAAAACGTGCGATAAATGACAAATGAGTGAAACACTGTTTCTCATCTGATTGATTCACATGTTTACACTGGCCAATGATTGGGAAGGATTATTGTCGGTATTTATTGCACCATTTAAAAGGCCCTAAAGGGGCTGGTCACGCTGGAAAGGCCCTCTAAGCCAATCACTAGCAGGTCACCTCTGTGATTGGCCGAATGGGCCTTTTTCCACATTTCTGACTTGTTCAACCAGGACTAGGAAGTGAACAGGAACAACATTGAATGACAGCAGCAGGTGATCAATAAGGGTGAGTATGGTGTATTTTTTATTTTATTTTTTATTATCACTGGAAACCTACTTTAAAGCTGTTGTCCGGTTTCTGATATTGATGAACTATTGTCAGGATCCTGAGCATGGGTCGTCAATGTCGGAAACCAGACAACCCCTTTAAGGAGAGTAATAGGGAAGTTAGTAGTGTATGGAGCTTTGATTAATACGGTTGTGTTCAAAATAATAGCAGTGTGTTTAAAAAAGTGAATAAAGCTCAAAATCCTTCTAATAGCTTTTATTTTTATACACACAAATGCATTGGGAACACTACACATTCTATTCCAAATCAAGACATGAAGAAAAATATATAAAAAGTGTTGTTCCTCTAAAAAAAAAAAAATGAAGAGAAGTGAATATTAGACTGTTCAAAAAAAAAAAGCATTGTTTGTATTATTTACAAACTAAAACATTCACTATATAGACTGAAAAATGTTTGAAGATTTTGCTTTCCTTTGAATCACTTAACTAATATTTAGTTGTATAACCGCTGTTTCTGAGAACTGCTGTACATCTGTGTTGCATGGAGTCAACAAACTTCTGGCATCTGTGAACAGGTATTCCAGCCCAGGATGATTGGACTACATTCCACAGTTCTTCTCTATTTCTTGGTTTAGCCTCAGAAAGTGCATTTTGGATGTCACCCCCAAAAGTTTTCTATTGGATTAAGATCCGGGGATTGGGCTGAACACTCCATTACGTCAATCTTGTTGGTGTGGAACCAAGATGTTGCACGTTTACTGGTGTGTTTGGGGTCGTAGTCTGTTTGGAACACCCATTTCAAGAACATTTCCTCTTCAGCATAAGGCAGCATGACGTCTTCAAGTATTCTGATGTATTCAAACTGACCCATGATCCCTGGTATGCGATAAATAGGCCCAACACCATAGTATGAGAAACATCCCCATATCATGATGCTTGTGCCACCATGTTTCATTGTCTTTACAGTGTACTGTGGCTTGAATTCGGTGTTTGGGGGTCGTCTGACAAACAGTTTCCGGCCACTAGACCCAAAAAGAACAATTTTACTTTAATCAGTACACAAAATATCTCTTTAGCCAGTCAATGTGCTCTTTGGCAAACTATAACCTCTTCAGCACATGCCTTTTTTCAAACAGTGGGACCTTTTGCAGATAGCTTGGCTTCACATAGGCATCTTCTAATTGTAACAGTACTCACAGGTAACTTTCTTTGATCTTCCTGGAGATGATTGTTGGATGAGTCCTTGCAATTTGTGCCATTCTTCTATCCATTCGAATGGTAGTTTTTCTCTTTCTTCCACGTCTTTCAGGTTTTGGTTGCCATTTTAAAGCATTTGTGATCATTTTAGCTGAGCAGCCTATCATTTTCTGCACTTCTTTATACAGTCATGTGAAAAAATTAGGACACCCTTTGAAAGCATGTGGTTTTTTGTAACATTTTTAATAAAAGGTTATTTCATCTCCGTTTCAACAATACAGAGAGATTAAAGTAATCCAACTAAACAAAGAAAACTGAAGAAAAGTCTTTTCAAGATCTTCTGTAAATGTCATTCTACAAAAATGCCTATTCTAACTGAGGAAAAAGATAGGACACCCTTGCCCCTAATAGCGAGTGTTACCTCCTTTGGCTGAAATAACTGCAGTGAGACGGTTCTTGTAGCCATCTACCAGTCTTCGACATCGGTCTGAGGAAATTTTACCCCACTCCTCAATGCAGAACTTTTTCAGCTGTGAGATGTTTGAGGGGTTTCTTGCACGTACAGCCCTTTTCAAGTCACCCCACAGCATCTCAATGGGATTCAAATCTGGACTTTGACTTGGCCATTCCAGGACTCTCCATTTCTTCTTTTTCAGCCAATCTTTGGTTGATTTACTAGTATGTTTTGGGTCATTGTCATGTTGCATGGTCCAGTTCCGCTTCAGCTTTAATTTTCTAACTGATGGTCTCACATGTTCTTCAAGCACCTTCTGATACACAGTAGAATTCATCGTGGATTCTATGATGGTGAGCTGACCAGGTCCTGCTGCAGCAAAGCAGCCCCAAACCATGACACTTCCACCTCCATGCTTCACAGTTGGTATGAGGTTCTTTTCTTGGAATGCTGTGTTTGGCTTACGCCAAACATGTCCTCTGCTGTTGTGTCCAAATAATTCAATTTTGGACTCATCTGTCCAAAGAACATTATTCCAGAAGTCCTGGTCTTTGTCAACTTTATCTCTGGCAAATGTCAGTCTGGCCTCGATGTTTCTCTTGGAAAGCAAAGGTTTCCTCCTTGCACACCTCCCATGCAAGTTAAACTTGTACAGTCTCTTTCTGATTGTAGAGGCATGTACTTCTACATCAACAGTAGCCAGAGCCTGCTGTAGTTCTCGAGATGACACTTTAGGGTTTTTGGAGACCTCTTTTAGCATCTTGCGGTCTGCTCTTGGGGTGAACTTGCTGGGGCGACCAGTCCTGGGCATGTTGGCAGTTGTTTTGAAAGCCCTCCACTTGTAGACTATCTTCCGGACAGTGGAATGGCTGATTTCAAAATCTTTTGAGATCTTTTTAAATCCCTTCCCAGACTCATAGGCTGCTACAATCTTTTTTCTGAAGTCCTCTGACAGCTCTTTTGCTCTCACCATGGTGCTCACTCTCACTTCAACAGTCAGGAGCACACCAAACTAAATGTCTGAGGTTTAAATAGGGCAAGCCTCATTCAACATGCAGAGTAACGATCTACTAATTATGTGCACCTGGTGTGATATACCTGTGTGAGATCTGAGCCAATTTAAGAGGGAATACATGTGAGGGTGTCCTATCTTTTTCCTCAGTTAGAATAGGCATTTTTGTAGAATGACATTTACAGAAGATCTTAAAGACTTTTCTTCAGTTTTCTTTGTTTAGTTGGATTACTTTAATCTCTCTGTATTGTTGAAACGGAGATGAAATAACCTTTTATTAAAAATGTTACAAAAAACCACATGCTTTCAAAGGGTGTCCTAATTTTTTCACATGACTGTAGGTTTTCCCCTATCCAATCAACTTTGTAATCATGGTACGCTGTACTTCTGAACAATATCTGGAACAACCCATTTTCTTCAGAATTTCTGAGAGAAATGCACTGTAACCAGCATGTTCAACATTTGCTGCCTTCCTTCCTTAAATAAGGGCAATAATTGCCACCTGTTTTTCAAAGAATTAATGACCTCACTAATTGAACTCCACGCTGCCATTATTTTGAACATGCCCCTTTCAATAAGTGATTGAATTACAGAGAATTAGCAGCATGCATGTCATGAATGTTGGGTCTGTTGGATTTCTATTACTCTACTACACCTGCTAGTAAATTATTTGCCATGTAGAAATATCATTTCTACCAAAAACAGTGATTGATCAGGTTAGTGATGTCTGACTGCTATTATTTTGAACACAACTGTAAATGGTGAAAAAAAATATATTTTTTGTTTATCTACATCATGAATAAAGAAGATTTAACAAAAATGTTAAGTGGTACAGAGTACCACAGATATGAGGTATAATTAAATGGGTTCTTCGGCTTTTGTGGAAGAAAGATTAAGATAATACTTACCTGTCTGCAATGCTGCCAATGCCACAGTCTCTGCCGCACTCATCCAGGTTACGGGTTCGTCCGCATGTGTTCCTGATTTTTCCTGTTGAGCTGCAGAATATGAAGAGAAGGGCACACATTCAGGTCAAGAACAGAGTGGAAGAGTCCAGAGACGGTGTGCGTGCAGTGAAGACGTGGCATTGGTAGCGAGAGGGATGGGCAGAAGAAAGAAAAGGTTTTGTAAAAAGCCCAGTAACTCCTTTAATATGATTACAATATTTAGTCTTGGGAAGAGACATCTAAAAAAAAAAATTGGGGGCTTTTGGAGAATTTTTTTAAATGACACAAAGAAAATGGCTGACTGAAAGCATGACAAATGAGGGTTTGTTAAAACCTTTCTCTTAGCAATCTTTTCTGAATACAGTGAACTCATGAAAGTCAGCTGTATTTTCTGTTAGGATTTATAAGGACATTTTTGTG
The DNA here is from genome assembly GCF_014858855.1 of Bufo gargarizans. Taxonomy (NCBI): domain Eukaryota; kingdom Metazoa; phylum Chordata; class Amphibia; order Anura; family Bufonidae; genus Bufo; species Bufo gargarizans. Next base: position 618,478,706 of record NC_058080.1, on the reverse strand, counting down.
CTAATAGTTCAATAGGCATGTCCCCATAATATGCTGCTCTTAAATAGGGAAGCCTATACAGATGTCTGGTCTTCTTTAAATTATTTATGGAGTTCTCATATTAACTTCTGTCACTATCACTTTCTTTTTGTAGGGCTTCGCGAGAATGTGTTCAGAGATTGGGCTGGAGAAGAGTCAGGATTGGGGATCCACTAGTCTTGGGGGAGTGTTTAAGGTGGAATGGATTCGGAAGGAAAGCCTGCCTTTTCAGCAAGCACACCATTTACTGAACCCATGGAATGACAACAAGAAAGTTCAAATAAGTCGTGATGGACAGGTAATGATTACACACAGGCTTTGTGGAGAAATACAGCCTCACTCTAATAAGTACCACACTTTATTGTGCTACTGTAGATCACTTATATCTTAGCCAGTTTTATAAACCTTCAATGAAGCCATATGTACTTGAGTGTCCTCTGTATGTTGAAGTTTTGGGAATAGGTAAAGGGGGTGTGCCAAGTTTTGAAGGTATCCCCTAGGGCAGTGATGGCTAACCTTGGCACTCCAGCTGTGGTGAAACTACGACTCTCAGCATGCTCCATTTATTTCTATAGAGTTCTGAGAGCAGCCAAGAAGGGGGGGGGGCATCTTGGGAGTTGTAGTTTTACCACAGTTGGAGTGCCAAGGTTAGCCATCACTGCCCTAGGGGATAACTAACTGATAGATGGGGAGGTACAACCCCTGGGACCACCCAGTGAGCTCAAGAACAGGTTTCCTGTCACCGTCTTTGTGGCCGACCATACCTGTATGGCAGTTTTATGAATGGGAAGTAGTTTTCGTGGGAATAGCTGAGGCTTTTCCAATACTGGCCACGAGGATCGTAGATTTTAATATAGCGCCAGGTGAGCCTCTGAATTTGGCATCTAGTCATATGGCTTGAGCCAACTTTTCAGTTAATGTAGCTGACCCTCTAAGTAGTAAAAATAGAAGTCGAGTAGAGACATACCACCATTAGAGTTGCTACTGATAAAGGGAGTGATCCCCAAACTCGGAACTTGTCTCTGCAATAATTTAGAAGGGGTTGTACATTCATAGAGTGGAAAGTGTCACAGTCCTTGTAAATGACAATACCTAGGTATTTAAAATGATTAACTATGGGCAGCTCATGGATAGTTTCACACCAATCTGTACCATATAGTGGTACAGATTGGTCTGTGCAGTTCATGCACAGACCAGAGTATCGACCAAAATCATTAATGAGCATTATGGCTCGGAGTAATGTATCCTCTACATTTGACATAAATAATACCATATCGTCAGCATAGAGTCCAACCCTGTCCTCCCTATCTCCCAAGGTTATACCCTAGTACATACGATCCTGCCTTAGGCTAATTGCAATAGGTTTGATGGCCAGGGCGAACAATAAGGGGGATAATGCCCATCCCTGTCGAGTTCCCCTTCCCAGAGTGAATTAGGGAGAGGAGAAACCATTAACTGACACATTGGATCTAGGGTTCCCATAAAGAATGGACAGCTGTTTGATGAAAACTGAGAGTACCCCATAGATAAGGCCACTCAACTGAGTCAAATGCCTTAGCTACATCGAGGGACACCATAGCCCACCGCTGTTGTTGTCTAATACCTATCTGTGTGAGTACCTGTACCCGTCTAATATTTTCAGATGTGGATTTGCCCGACATGAATCCGGATTGATTTGCATGTATAATACTGAGGATGTATTTATTTAACCTTACTGCTAATATCTTAGCTAATATTTTGTAATCAAGATTAAGCAGGGAGATGGGCCGATATGAGCCACAATTCAATGGGTTCTTGTCAGGTTTAAGGATGACCACAATTGTGGCATCATACAGGGCTGGTGGTAATGTGCCAGTGGAGAAGGCTGCTGTAAACGGTACATTTTCCCCAGGGGATCTAAAAGCAAGTCTGAGTATTTAGCGTATACTTCTAATGGAATGCCATCTAGTCCTGGTGACTTCCCATTAGCCAAAGAGGTCACTGCGAAAGCAATTCTCTAGAAATGGGACAATCCAGCAGAGCCAAATCAGCAGGAGACAGCTGTGGATTCATTAGATTTGAAAGATAGAGGTCTATTTCCTCAGTAGTACCATGTACAGACTGAATAGGCAAAACTACTGGAGACCTTTTGATACCGATGCACCAGGTGTGCCAACAGCTTACTAGATTGATTACCCAGCTCAAAGTAAGTCTGCTTAGTAAAGAAAAGTTTACGTTGTGATTTCTCCTTTAAGTGAGTGAGCCATTGGCGACCCTTAGAGAGCCATTCCGGTCTACTAGATTCTGTGAGACTGGCAACATAAGCTGCTTTTAATTGAGTGCATTCTCCGGCCAGCTCATTCTCCTGAGGGGCTGGAGCCCGTTTAGCATACAATATGGATGATTTCAGGCAGCCTCTGAGATAGGCTTTCAAAGCTTCCCATATTAATAGTGGGTTCTCAAAAGATTCATGATCGGCTAAAAATATAGAGAGTTGTTCAGGTATACGGTCATTGGGTGTCAGGAGTGTCAGCCAAAATGGGTGTACCCTCAGAGACATTTGACCGGTCCATTGAAGTAGATATAGTTAGCTGTATGGGTGAGTGATCAGATACTCCTGGTACCCTATAATCTACAGCCGATACTTTAGTATATAACAGAGGGTTGCCCAAAGCATAGTCAATACGTGACTGAGTCTGGTGACTAGAGGAATGACTAGAATAGATTGCAGTATTGGGATTTCTATTCCTCCATACATCCACCCATCCGACCTTCCGTATCAGGCTGTGGGGTGTGGGCATGAGAAGTGGGACCCATTAAATTTATTGGGGTAAACGTATCCATTGAGTGGTCCAATAGCATATTATAATCACCGATGCATAGAATCATGGCTTGTGGAAAGGCGGCAGCAAAATCCGGAGCCTGATGCACCACAGTCATGGTTGCAGGGGGAGGGATATAGATACCCATTATAACATATAATGTACAATTAATATATGCCGCTACAAAAATAAACCTACCCTCCGGGTCAATAACTAGACTGTCTTCCTCCCACCTCACAGATTTATGTATCGTGAGGGAAACACCTCTAGAGTAGGAGGTGTGGCATGAATGATGTGCCCATTGAACCCACAGCTTTTGCAATCTATTAGTGTAGTCAGGAGTAAGATGGGTTTCCTGAAGACAGAGAATGTGGGGGTTAAATCTCCTCCTAATCCCTGAAAAATACCATCAACCTTTTCCTCAGTCCCTAATCCCCTAACATTCCAGGATAGCACTTTTAAGTCGGCCATATTGATATCCTGAATATAGTCATGTAAGGATGGGGCATAGTAGTAGAAAATAGGGTAAATGGAAAGTTCCTAAGCATAGTATATCTGGGAGTGTGACCATATATGCACCAGTGAGTACTAGGCTGCAGTAGACAAATAACAATGTTACCACTCAAATGTACACCCAACAGAACTTGTTAAAACCTCAACACCTTATATGGGTGCATAGCAGGGGTTGTGTCAATACGAGGAAAAACAGAAAGGAAACAGAAAATAGATATGCAAACAATTATCAAAGATTGCGCATAGGGTATACAGGGTGCAAACATATATCTCAACTTCCGAGGATTAGTGCCGCCTTGACTAAAGTGAGTTGGTATAGTATTCTATAACTTCAGAGCGGGATATCAATAGTAAATGAGAACAAGCAAAAATTCAAAGGGGGGGGGGAGGAGGAGGAGAAGGAAATGGAAAGAAGGGCAGGAGAGAAGAGGGGGAAAAGTAATAGTATGCGAGTGTGATTAACAGATTTAGAGAAGGCTTATATCAACATATCTCACGTATCAAGGAGGCAGTAAGAAGTCAAATTCTCAAGTCAGCGAGGCAGCGGATCCTGAATTATTAGCTCAGTTCAAAGGTCTGGCAGGTCTTCCACTGCCGTCAATCCAGGCACTTGCTTCAGCAGAGGTTTTGAAGAATCTTGATGTTTCCCCGTCAACCACACGTAATCTAGCAAGGTACGCCATAGAGTATGCAATTTTCAGCTCTCGGAGTCGCTGTTTGATCATCGAGAAAGTTGCTCTTCTTTTCTGTAGCTCAGCCGAGAAATCGGGAAACAGCATGATGGTGGTATTCTCAAATCTTATCTCTTGCTTCCGTCTAGCTAGCTGTAAAATATGGTCTCTGTCAGTGGAGTTAAGCAGTCAGGCAAGCATAGGCCAAGGAGGGGCACCTGGAGGCAGAGGTTTAGCCGGGACACGGTGCACCCTCTCAATAGCGAAAGCAGAGGAGAACTTCGCTTCTGGAAAAGTGTCCATAAGCCCCTGAGTCATAAATTCCCATGGATTAGAGCCTTCAGCTCTTTCGGGTAGGCCAATAATTCTCAGGTTATTCCTCCTTAAGTTGTGCAGGAATGAGTGCGTTGCAGTCTTCCAGCTCCAAGACACGGGTCTCTGCCTCCCTGACCCTGTCTCACAAATTTTGCATATTATGTCACAACAGCCCCAAGTCCACTTTAACCTCCTCCAGTTTGCCCGATAACGATTATCTGCAAGATGAGATAGCTTGTAGCAATTGGTTTGTGACCTGTGTCAGAGGTCTGTGTTTCATTATCTGGTTAAGGTTCTCCTGCCACTTTGTCTGTGGTTTCCGGGGACGAAGGCCTGGATGGTGAGTCAGCGCCATCTTGGTTTTCTGTGCAAGTGAAGAATTAAAGTTTTTCAGCTGCTGTAAGGGGTTAGTTCTGTGCCATACTGCGTCCCCGGGGTCTTCCTGACCTCCTGCCTCTGGATTGGGGAATTGTGACAGCTGTTAATATTCAGGATGATTAGAGTTGAGATGTCATGGGGCGGAGCTCACTCAAACACGTCTGCACATTCCCACGGCTGGCCTCGCCCCCACTTTAGAAATTTTTATTAGTTTTTTCCCAATAAATTGTTTCACAGATTAATTACGTGTAAATAAGGTGTACTGTAATATGTACCATATTTTCTGCATTATTAAGAGGCACCAGACCATAAGACAGCTTCATGCCACATGCACCAACAAACACCGTTCCTCTGCATGCACTCAACACAGACATCCCTGCCACATACACACACACATAGGTTACATCATTAGTAATAGACATACAGTACATACATACAGCTTCCAATCTGGCCCTGCCCACCTGTGACACCATGGAAGCTCATTGAGTAGAAAGCTTTCATCTTGGCTTTAATCTTGCTGTTTGGAGAGACCTTCGGACAGACAGACATTTTTTTACATTCACAGTTCTGTTGCTGCATGTGCAGAACAATGATTCAGCTATCTCCTTCCTGCACTAATGTCACACAGATTTTTGTTGGACAGGGAAAGAGACGCGCACTTCTCTCACTGATCGGGAAAAACACTGTATGAGCACTCTGCTAGAAAGCAGTCAGGGAGGTCTGGTACTGCTGGACTGTGCTGACTTCAGACTATAAGACTCAGACTCTTTGCTAAAAAAAGTGCGTCTTATAGTCCAGAAAATATGGTACATATCTGTACAATATATAAAGTAGTATAAGGGCTCATTCAGATGATCTTATTAATGTGTCTGCATCTAGTTCTGCAATTTTGCGGAATGGGTGCGGACCCATTTATTTCAATGGGGCCGCAAAAGATCCATAGTTCTGTTCCACGGCCCCGCAAGAAAGATAAAGCAAGTCCTATTCTTGTCCGCAATTAAATACTAGAATAGGCATTTCTATCATAGTGCCGGCAATTTGCAGTCCGCAAATTGCAGAACGCACCCGGGCCTAGATGCGTGTTTTGCAGACCCTCAATTTGCGTACCGCAAAACACTACAGTTGTCTGAATGAGCCCTTAACCATGTACAAATTCAACTGTAGTTACCTTCTGCTACTGTATGTGCATCAGAAATTGTGTCTGTTTTAGTCCACTCTATTATACTGGCATCTTTGACGTTGAAATAAGTTTCTGTGCATCTGTTAATGACTCCTTCACTGTGAATATTTCTAGGAACTGGAGCCTCAGGTTGGGGAACAGCTGTTGCTGCTATGGGACAAAGTTCTTCTGGGAGATAGAAGTGTGTCCCACTGATAGGAGCCTTATTCCACTTGCCATTTTATATCCGTGAGTATTTCATATAATGTGCTCTCTCCTGGCCACCAGGATAAGATAATTGGGGCTTGTAAACATTTGGCTCGGCTTTAACGCATAGATCCACCTTCTTTAAATTTGGTCATATAAGATAAAAAATTCTGAATTTTTAAGCTCTGCACCCGTCTACTGACAGCCACTCACAAAGAACTCATCAGAGGTGGTCTTAAATCGATCAGCTTCATTCTGCCTTTAAAAGTAATACCAGGACTGAGTAATTTGCGTATCACACAAAATTTCATTTTCTCTGCAACTGAACCTCCGTCCCTGGATAAATTATGAATGGAGCTGAAAGACTCTCTTTAAACTTCAAAGGCATTTTAGCAACTACAATTTATTTTAGTATAATAAAGCCATGTCTGTTTTCCAATAAACTGTTTCAATTTCTTATGGTTTTTAGGTTTTCTGATTTTTGTCATTCTATAGGAACTACAGTTCTTACTTCTAGTGGATAAAAATCTGTCCAGGGCATGTGATGGACACATCATTTCATGACAGAGCTCTGATAACTACGACATATGTTATCTGTGCTAAATAATAAATGTTCCTATTGCATGACAGCAAACCGAGATCTTGAAAACCAAAAGAATTGATATAGAAAACATACAGAAAAATTGTATAACTTCTCGTAAATAAATTTTAAGTCCAGTGGCTTTTACAGTATATTGTCACTCAGTTTCCAATCAACATGGAAGAGCTGCGGATAGGTAACCAATATCATAACCTTGAAAACCCTTTTAAAGTGGCGCTCCACATTTGGTCTATTTAAGGGTACATTCACTAGACGGGGCCACCAAAGATGCGGACAGCACATGGCCCGTATCCGTGTTTTGCGGACCGCAAAACACTTACGGTCGTGTGAATGCACTCTAAACCACATCTGTGGCCTGAATATGTTGCCCTGTGTAACGGCAGCATATTACAGGGACAGGTCTGCCCTCCTATTAGCACAAATCACACAGAATATATGTTGTTTGGATTATGGAAGCAGTCAAAGAATTTGGTTGTCACGGCTGTGTCATGGTCTGGTGGTAGTGGACCATGACACTTTAGCCGTGCATGCTTGTTGCCGGTGGCAACGTGTCGTTTTTTAGCATGTTTACACACTTCCCCTTTAAGGTTGTTGTCCCTTCCCATTCTGGTGGGTATTTGGTTAAAGTGTGAGCAAGGTTGAGCTTGGTGTGGGCGCTTATAGTATTTGGGCTTGGAGCCTGAGGTTAGTGGGACTTCAGCTTCTTGTGGAGCTGGAGTTATGCTGCCAGCCTGGACCTTACCATCTGTCCATTTTGAGGGCCTCCTTGTTGGACATAGATTGTCATTCCTTATGTATCCTCCATATCCCCTACCTTACATGTGTTGTTGTTTGGTGTGGGTTTATGTTCCCAGTGTGGTGTGCGTCTTGTTATAGTTTCATGTCTGGTCTTTTGGTGGTGTTCATCCAGCATGTATGCTAGGCATTTCCCTGTGTGTGGTGCCTCCGGTGAGGGGGCTCCTGGGTTCCTCTTAGGGGGGAACCGCATTGATCACCTGCCTGCGGAAGTGGGCTCCAGGGTTTCCCAGAGGGGGAACCACTAGTCAGTAGCAGTTGTTTCATCCAGTTGTTGTGGCAGGTAAGCGCTGTTGTTCTAGTGTTTGTTGTCTGCGCTGGGTGTTTACCTGCCAATCTGGTTTATGCTAGTGTCTGCTCCTTTCTTGTTGCTAGGCCTGCTGGAGACTCCGGTTCATCCTATTACCAGGGATCTCTAAGGTTAGTAGGGCCTGAGGTTCCGGGTATTAGCCCTCCCACCATTGGGGTTCGCTCATACAGTTAGGAGGTCAGGGCAAGGATTTAGGGATGTGTTAGAAGGTTACCTGCTCCCTTTATTCCTGTTTCCAGGTCTATTGGCATATCCCGCCAACCTACACTGTACGGTGTGGAGTTTCCTCCCACTCCCCACCATGACACCAGTGGACTGATAGTTATGAGTCCTCCATATTCATGCTAGAGCTCCCCCCTCCTTACCACTCAGCAGCCAGCCATTGATTGGTGCTGAAAATGCAGAAGGAGGGCGGTATGTTCAAGCAACATATCTTATTTAAATATTATAATTTTTTATATCATTAACTATGTAACGTAAGGTGGGGTGCATGTGATGATAACCCTTTAAGACTGCAGAAAGTTTGACATTATAAGCACATTCCACACAATAAAGGTGAAGGCTGTCCTGATGGTGTGCTTCTATTCTTATACCAGTGCCTACAAGGCCCCACCTATTTCTCCTGCTACTGAAGGGGGTAGCTGAAGTCGCTGAAGTTGCTTTCACTTTAAAGGGAACCTGTCACCTGCAAAATGCATATTAAACCGACCACTGTACCTTACAGTATCTATCCCCCATTGTGTTGCTAATCATGTTTTTATTTCCTTTTTGTGTTTCTTCATACTTGTCGGTTGGCGCTGTCTCAGAGTCAGGCTTCAAATCAAGGGGGCAGCGGCCTTCTGCTTCATTTAAAGCTAAGCCCGCCCCTTACCCCTCCTCTTAACAATTAGATGGACATGCTGCCGGGATCGCGCTCTTCTAGCGCATGCGCGGTACTCTGCCTGTTACAGTGCGATCCTCACTCACCCGCCTGCATTTTGCTGACTGCGGACGCCGGACAGTTCGATCGCGTGCTCCCGGCTGTCAAGCTGTAACGGGCAGTGTACCGTCCATGCGCTAGAAGAGCGCGATCACAGCAGCATGTCCATCTAATTGTAGAGAGGAGGGGTAAGGGACGGGCTTAGCTTTACTTGAAGCAAGGAGGCCGCTGCCCCCTTGACTTCAAGCCTGACTCGGAGACAGCACCAACCGGCAAACAGTGTTTTTTAACAAGTTTGAAGAAACACAGAGGAAAGAAAAACATGATTAGCAACACAATGGGGGGTACTGTGTTCGGTTTAATATGCGTTTTGTAGGTGACAGGTTCCCTTTAAATTATATGTTCCGGTGTATTTTTTTTCTTCATTTTATCTGCATTGGGAGATTAAAGGGGTTATCTCACAGACCTACAACAGTTTTTTACTAAAAGAATGAATGTCGCACCACACACCAACCGGTGCTCCTGTAAATTGAGACCACTCGCTCAATACAAGAAAACGTGAATTATAAAAGAACAGGGCACTCAAGATTTTGACTAACATATCTGCATGACTTGTTTGTGTTTCTGTGGATGGGCAACAGCTCATCAGTCACCTACTTTTCCCAAGGTGCATTGGAATTAGCATCTTAACTCCTTCCTTCCCTGCATAGAAAATAATCCCACACATATAGCCTGTATATGTTGTCATGCCCTCCCCCCAACTTCTAGAGAGAGATCTAGAGAGAAATTCTGTATTTTTGGACTACAGTATTTTTGGACTTAAAAGGTTCTGTGTCTTATAATCTGCCTTTAGGGTGCTCCAGCAGTGCCTGACCCCCGTAACTGCTTCCTTAATAATCCAACAGTGGGCTCATATAGCAGTCTGCTGGATCAATGAGAGAGATGTGTGTCTGCAAGCTTTTCTCTCTCCCTGATCAATGCAGGCAGGGGCTGAAAGATCATTGAGCTCATGGAGAGGACTGTGAGAAATGCCTCATTCCCTGTGCTAAAGGTCCACAGGCAGCAGGAAAATACACAAAAGCTCTGAGGTTTCACATCTGCGTTGGTAGATCCGTAATTATGGATCCGTCAAAACAGAAGCAAATTTGATTCGTCAAAACGGATTTTCAGTTTCTATTATTTTAAACCGATCCATCTGACGGATGTGTTAGTTACACTTCCAGTTTGATCTTGTTTTAACAGGTCAGTTTTTGTTCTATCTATTGCGCATTCGTGAAAAGAAAAACTGATCTGTTAAACTGAATAACTGACGGATGCCATTGGAGGTATCTGTCATGCTATTGACTTTAATGTAAAACAAAACTGAACAGTCACTTTCTGTTTTATTCCGTCTTTTTATGCTGGAGAAGAAAAAGGTGCAAGCAGCATTTTTCTGTCCTGCAAAAAAGGCGTTGTTGAATGGAAAGGATGCAAACTGAGGCATCCTGACATACATTTTGTCCTATTCTTTTGAATAGGCATAATACTGTAAACAGAAGAATGGAAATTCAAATGCAGATGTGAACTCCCCATAAGGTTAACAGGAACTGACTGTAAACTGTTAACCCCCTCCCTAGACCATTAAAGTTAGTGATCTTGACCCCTCCACTTCATTGAACAAAGTTTTAAACTAAGTTTTAATATATATTTTTTAATTTCCTGTTGTCTAAACCTGGGGAGCGTCTTATGGTCTGAAAAATACAGGTATATATTTCAAAGAATTTAGAAGTAGGGATTAATGAATGAAAGGTGCTTTGGTGCTTCATTACGAAATCGCTAGGCCAGCACTAAGTGGATGGGAAGGGATCAGGGAAGCTACTGAGCATTTTAGTCCACTACTGAATACAGAAGTGGACTAGAATGATAAAAAGCAGAGGGTGCTACCATAAATAAAAATATGTATAGAATCGTAGCAGTATTTGTTTTGCATTTACAGTATATTGTAATAATGCTTCATTTAAAATGCTCCATACATTGCATAGAAATACCTTTTGGTGGATAACCCCTTTAAGCCCTCATTTTCTGATCTCAGAAAATCAAAAGCCACGGTTTTAAAACAAAAAGAGCTTTATGGCCAGAATATGCAGCTGCTGTACCCAGGATCTGGCAGAATGCTTTTGGCACAATGTTTACAGGCTCTCATCAAGTAATTGGGACTCAAGTTTTTAGTATTGACATATCATTTATAACAGGAACCTTTATCTGAATAGCCTTGAAAAGGCTTTTTTTCGGCAATTATAGCATGCATTGACAGCTGAAATGACAGGAACTGCATTCTCATCAGGAAATGAACAGATTTTTATCCAGTCTGTTCACAGTAATGAAATATATATAGAAATAAAAAGGGGAAGAATGTGGGAGAGAAGGCGCCAGGAGGACCCTCAAACTCGTGCAAAAAAGTAAGTAGAGATGGATCAAATATTGCCAGGGTATCGTTAAGAAGTATGGACACAAAGAAAAGCCAATACGGGAAGAATACCATGGAGGTGGGTGTGCAAGATAAACTTAACCAACTCCCGTCCGCACGTTGACTATAAACGTCCTTGAGGTAGATCTCGATCTCTGAATGGACGTTTCTGAACGTCCATTCGGAGATGGCAGCTGCATGCTAATCGTGCAGCTGCAGAGCGGGGTTGCCCGCTGTCAGTGACAGCAGGGCAACCCAGAGAGAAGGCAGGGACAGTTCCCAGGTGTCCCTGCCTTCTAGATCGCTGTATACAGAGCGTGCAGGAGCTGTCGGGTCTTCTACACACCTCGATTAGCCCTACACTGAGGATGTACAGTGCTGTACAGCCTCTCTGGGGGGGGGGGGGGGGTGGGTATTTCCCCTGTAACTGAGGCTACTATGTCAGCCCCAGTTACAGGAGAAATTAATAGGGGGGGGGGGGGGGGATTGAAGTTAAATGTCGCCCAGAGGTCTTGTATGACCTTATGGGGGATGCAAAGTGTAAAATAAAAAATTAAAAAATTTAAAAAAGGTTTCGCATGTAAATAAAATGTAAAAAATAATAAAAATAGACATATTTGGTATTGCCGCATCCGTGACGGTCAGCTCTATAAATATATTACATGATCCACCCAGTCCAATAAACACCATAAAAAAAAATGTTTAAAAAATAAAAGCAATTTTTGTCACCTTACATCACAAAAAGGGCAACACCAAGTGATCAAAAAGGAATATGTGCCTCAAAATGGTAACAATAAAACCATCACCTCATCCCGCAAAAAATGAGCCCCTACATAAGAGAATCGCTCAAAAAATAGAAAACTATAGCTCTCAGAACATGGACACATTAAAACATCATTTTTTTGTTTCAAAAATGCTATTATTGTGTTAAAGTGAAATAAATAAAAAAGCATGCATATTAGGTATCGCCGCGTCTGTAACAATTGGCTCTATAAAAATATCACATGACCTAACCCCTCTGGTGAACACCATAAAAAAATAAAAATAAACACTGTGCCATTTTTTTCCACCTAACCTCACATAAAGTGCAGCACTAATCGATCAAAAAGGCGTATGCCCCCCAAAATAGTACCAATCAAACTGTCACCTCATCCCGCAAAAAATGAGACCCAAACGAAGACAATTTGTCAAAAAATAAAAAAAGCTATGGCTCTCAGACTATGGAGACTCTAAAACATCATTATTTTTGTTTAAAAAATGCTATTATTGTGTAAAACTTTAATAAATAAGAAAAAGTATACATATTGGGTATCGCCACGTTCCGTAACGATCTGCTCTATAAAAATGTCACATGACCTAACCCCCTTAGGTGAACGCTGTAAAAATAAATAAATAAACACTGCTAAAACGACCAATTTTTTGGTCACCTTGCCCCATAAAGTATTATAATGAATGATCAAAAAATCATATATACCCAAAAATGATACCAATAAAAACGTCAACTCTTCCTACAAAAAACGAGCCCCCGCACAAGCCGATCGGCAGAAAAATAAATGGCATTCAGAAAATGGAGACACAAAAACAAATTTTTTTCAAAAATGCTTGATGTCAAACTCAAACAAAGAAAAATATATAAAAATAGTACATGATCTACCCTGTTAGATGAATGTTGTAAAAATTAAATAAAAACAGTGCCAAAACAGCCATTTTTTGGTTACCTTGCCTCATAAAAAGTGTAATATAGAGCAATTAAAAATCATATGTACCCCAAAATAGTACCAATAAAACTGGCACCTTATCCCCTAGTTTCCAAAATTGGGTCACTTTTTGGGAGTTTCTACTGTAAGGGTGCATCGGGAGGAGGGGGGCTTCAAATGGGACATGGCATCTAAAAACCAGTTCAGCAAAATCTGCCTTCCAAAAACCATATGGCACTCCTTTTCTTCTGCGCCCTTCCCTGTGCCCTTACATCAGTTTGCGACCACATGTATGGTGTTTCTGTAAACCGCAGAATTAGCGTAATAAATATTGTTTTGTTTGGCTGTTAACCCTCGATGTGTTAAAGAAATAGATTAAAATGGAAAATCTGCCCAAAAAGTGAAAATTTAAAATTTGATCTCCATTTTCCTTTAATTCTTGTGGAACACCTAAAGGGTTAACAAAGTTTGTAAAATCAGTTTTAAGTAACTTGAGGGGGTGTAGTTTCTACAATGGGGTCATTTTTGGGGTGTATCCACTATGTAAGCCCCACAAAGTGACTTCAGACCTGAACTGGTCCTTAAAAAGTGGGTTTTGGCAATTTTCTTAAAAATTTTAAGAATTGCTTCTAAAATTCTAAGCCTTCTAACGTCCTAAAAAAAAAAAATAATATTTACAAAATGATGCCAGCATAAAGTAGACATGTGGGGAATGTTAAGTAATAAATATTTTATGAGGTATCACTTTCTGTTTTAAATGCAGAGAAATTGAAATTTTGAAAATTAGACATTTTTAAAAAGTTTTGGTAAATTTGGGTATTTTTTTCTATCATGAAGTACAATGTGTCACGAGAAAACAGTCTCTGAATGGCTTGGATAAGTAAAAGTGTTCCAAAGCTATTACCACATAAAGTGACATATGTCAGATTTGCAAAATTAGGCCTGGTCAGGAATGGGGCAAATGGCCCAGATGTGAAGTTGTTAAGACACTTGCCATCATAGCCTCCCTTGCCAAGGTCGCCTATAGTTTGTACACACCACGTCCGGATAGAAGATGGACCACCGGACTTAAATATTAAAGGTGCTTTTATTTAGAAGAAGCTTGATGCGTTTCGGGGAACCAATATCTTCCCCTTCATCAGTAGCATATTCAATACACAACATGCAACATACTGACATTTAAATAGCTAAACAATCATATAATTAAGACACACCTGTGTAGACCGGACATGTGGCTGTAAGTCACATGACTTCTAACTAGGATCACGTGATGACTGCTAAAGTTCAATGTGTTCAACCTCTGGGACGCAGGATGGGCCGTCAAAATAACTAGAGAAATAAGTCAGAAGGCAGTGGAATATGAATCCCTTCCTGGGGATATATCCTTAATACAGATAGATCTATAATTTAGATGATCTAAGCAATATAGATAAATACAGACGATCAGCTTATTTTAAGTATGCGACACTGGGGTGCATATGCGCTATGCTAAAAAAAATGCCGGAAGAGTGTTCTAGTCTCTGCCGCAGAACAGGAAGGAGGAGGGCAGGATGTGCACTCTAGCCCTGAAACTTACCGACCCTAGGGGTGCCTGGCTCCTAGTTACAGCACTTGTATGTTAGAGGTGGCAGGCAACCTAGTGAGTCTATCTGTGTTTCATTGGTGGAACACACAACCTCAATTTATAAACATATAGAAGTTAATCTGTCTAAAATCCTACATTCTAAAATGGGATGCACGAAGGATCCAGTAAGAGAGTATATATACATATGCTAAATAAAATATATATAAATATATGCTACTAATAAAAACACATGTTTTTTAAAATTAATTAAAAAATAATTGATACGTAATATATATATAAAATTACTTGTAAAAACCTAGTAATAACCATTAATATGTATCCTCATTATATATTTCAATAATAGTATATTAGTTAGATGCACAGGCTGGTTGATGCACCAAACAGGGTGCTCTCAGTCTTGCAGCGTCACCCCGCTGCTAAGAAAAACAGAAAATATGAAGGAAATGACTGGGCACACATAAGATATTTGTAGCTAATATTTATTGGAATAATTAGAATAGTTATAAATCTAAAATAGCGATATATGGTACCGAAGTATAACTTAAATCACTGCCACACTATTTGGCAACACTCAAAATTAAAATAAATTCTCAATAAAATAAATTCTGCGTATTTGTGGTTGGGATGAAGCTGAGTTGGTCACTCACAATTGTTATTGTGACCCATCAGCCTCACTTCAATCCCAGCATAGGCAGAAAAGTGGAGTACATGAAATATATAGTACATTCAGTGGAATTAAAACAGATGCAATTAAAACAATATATTAGCGGAAAAAATACAATAATAATCCAATGGCAATGGGATATAAAATAGGTGATAATAGGATATAAAGTCAGGTGACAATAGGATAAGATAAGAATTCGCTTAACCTGAAAGATTCTAAATATCCAAATGTATCAAAAGGTGCTCACTACTTCAAATTGGCAACAAGTGTTTGTGAGCACCTTTTGATACATTTGGATATTTAGAATCTTTCAGGTTAAGCGAATTCTTATCTTATCCTATTGTCACCTGATTTTATATCCCATTGCCATTGGATTATTATTGTATTTTTTCCGCTAATATATTGTTTTAATTCCATCTGTTTTAATTCCACTGAATGTACTATATATTTCATGTACTCCACTTTTCTGCCTATGCTGGGATTGAAGTGAGGCTGATGGGTCACAATAACAATTGTGAGTGACCAACTCAGCTTCATCCCAACCACAAATATGCAGAATTTATTTTATTTTATTTTGAGTGTTGCCAAATAGTGTGGCAGTGATTTAAGTTATACTTCGGTACCATATATCGCTATTTTAGATTTATAACTATTCTAATTATTCCAATAAATATTAGCTACAAATATCTTATGTGTGCCCAGTCATTTCCTTCATTATATATTTCCTTTTCAGTGTTACTATAATACAAATATACCAATAAATAAAAAAAATAATTCATTACTTAACATGAGCCTAATGTTAATAGTTTAAAGGGGGAAAACAACTTAGAAATAAATTAATTATAGTAAACTATTATTATTGGATATGTTCCCTAGGATAGGTAGATGAATATGTCCATATACAGATCCATACAAAAAACAACATAATTGATGGAAGATAGAGACTTGTGATTAAAATTTGTAACAAATGGAGACCAACTGTTTCAATACCTAGAGATCCCAATAAAAATAAACATTGATAATTGTTGCTTTTTCAGATAACCAAATATCTGATAGTTATTTGATTATACCGATGACTGGACCTCTATTGTAGATGGGGCTTATGTTCCAAGAGTAGCATACAAGGGCAACGTACAAATCAGTTAATAATTGCTATATACCAGGGCCTCGTTAAGCCCGAATAGGTTCAAAATATTAAAATGCATAGGATTGAGGGATCCAGTCTATCGGTGTTATTCTAAGGCGACTTGGATCACTATTGTGAATAGTGGTAAAGTGTTTGAAAAGAAAATTTTTGGCATAGTTCCGATTTTATATTTGAGCAGTGTTGGTTTAATCGTTCCCTCAGAGATTGAGTTGCGCGACCTATATATTGAAGGTTACATGGGCACTGCAGCATGTAGATAATATAACTCAAGCTGCAATCCATACAGTGTTTTAAATTTGATAATCTCACTGGTATTAGTGATTTGTACCTCATGTGTCTCATGTGAAATAATGCCGCAACATTTACAACGTTTAGAACCACATCTGTATGAGCCTTTTGTATTAGTGGAAACTTATTTCATTGAAGGGGTGTGAGGTAGATGCTGACCCTAGTTGAGTAGTTTGGATTTTTGGATGGGGCTAAAAGGTTTTTCAAGGTGTGGGCTCTACATAACGTCATGTTGGGTTGATTCGGTAGATCTTTCCCTATAATAGGGTCTTTATGTAGGATAGTCCAGTGTTTTCTGAAAATCTGACTGATGAGATTGTGTTCAGAATTATATCTTGTAATGAAGTTGTAGTCAAAATGTCCAACCTCATTCGTAGGGATTTGTGGTTTTAAACATTCGTATTGACTTGTCGTCATAGTTCTCTCTAAAGAGTCTTATCATTTGTACAATTCCTTCCGACCCTCTTCATTTGGCTATAAGGGATGTTGCGTTTCCATTTATGGAAATGTCAAATGTTAAAATCTCTAACTATATGCATCCACACTTTTAAAATGTGCTGGTTATGATGGAAGTGCCTTGGATCTTTCGTACAAGTGCAAGAAAGATTGCCTCTTGTGGGTCAATGTGAGTAGTAAATGTAAGGTTCCATGTGTTGGAATTCAGGTTATGAACACATTCTTTGAGGAAGTTGAGGTATCCCTGCCTAATAAAGATATCATCTAGTGTATGTATCTCTTATAGAACTTTATATTGGTATGGTTGAGTAGACCTGCATCATTCTCAATAGCTCCCATAAAAAGATTTGCGAAGGATGGGGCGAATTTTGTCCCCATCGCAGTCCCTCACTTTTGTATGTAAAAAGATTCACCATACTGGAAATAGTTGTGCTGGAGTATGTAATCGATTGATTCTAAGAATTCTCTTTGTATGCGTGGGAGGTAGAAGTCTTCTAGAAGGAATCTTTCAAGTGCTTGTATACCCAGATCATGTATGATGTTACTATAAAGTTAGGAAACATCAAGGGTCACCCAATACATGTCCGGTTCCCAAATGAACCCTTGTAATGAAGTAATCAGATGGCTAGAATCTCTAAGATAGAATGGAAGATAAATATTTCTGTAAAATATTGTCTGTGTAAGCTGAGAGGTTAGAAGTTTAAGGAATCTATATAATAAATAATAGGGCGACCAAGGGGACTGGTGAGAGATTTGTGGATTTTTAAAAGGAAGTAAAAATGGGGTAATGATGGAAATTGGATTTTCAGGAAATTAATCTCGTTCTTGGTTAAAATTTTTGAGTCTTTTTCTTTATTAATTAGGTGAAAAAGAGGTTTCGTAAATGTTTCTGTAGGATCTGCTTCAAGTTTTTCATAATAACTGGCATCTGATAAGATCTGCATATACTCTTCATTATAGTAGGTAGAGTCCATAATGACTGCCCCCTTTATCTGCATTCTTTAATCACAATACTTTGGTTAGAATTTAGAGTTTTGATCACTTTTCATTGGGTATATGATAAGTTATGTGAAGTACTAAAATCATTGTCTCTTAGGGTAGTTAAGTTACGCAGATCTTCAAGAACCATATTGTGAAATGTTTCTAAGTGTGGTCATCTACTTTCTATTGGATAAAAAGTGGACTTTGGTTTAAATTGTGAAGGGATCGGGAAGTTTTTAAGGGATAATCTGCAGACATATTGATTTAAATTAATGAAAAGATCAGATTTAGTAGTCTGGCAAAATGATAATCCTTTTGAAAGTACCTCAACTTCATCTCTCGTGAGGTTATAGCCAGGTAAGTTAAAGATACCTCTACTTTTTAGACAGGGAGTATGGGATTCAATAGTGGATTCAGATTTGGGTGGGCCTTTTTGTTGGTTGGCCTTTCTTCCTTTTTCCCCTCTGCACCCTCTTTTCCTTGTGGTGGTCTTTTGTTCTTTCTGGATAGAGGTGTGATTGGGTTGTTATTTTTAGTGTCTGTTGTGGACGTTGGCTGTGAACAGATGTTAGGGGGCGAGGGAATGGCTGGGATAAAAAAAGGGGACAGTAGTTGAAAGCTAGTTATAACTGACCGTGATGGCGTGGGCCCTGAGGAAGGTGATAATTGATAGCTGATCATCTAAATTATAGATCTATCTGTATTAAGTATATATTCCCAGGAAGGGATTCATACTCCACTGCTATTTGGCAGTTAGAGTTATTTTGATGGCCCATCCTGTGCTCCAGAGATTGAACATTGAACTTCAGCACTCATCACGTGATCCTACACAGGTGTGTCTTAATTATATGATTGTTTGGCTAGTTAAATGTCAGTATGTTGCATGTTGTGTATTGAATATGCTACTGAGGAAGGGGAAGATATCGGTTCCCCGAAACGCGTTGAGCTTCTTGTAAATAAAAGCACCTTTAATATGGTCCGGTGGTCTATCTTCTATCCGGGCGTGGTGTGTACAAACGATAGACGAGGGAGGCTACGGTGGCAGGTGTCTTAAAGGGATCCTGACAGATGAGTTGATTTCAGCGGTCTGTCATTTAAAAGTTAAACGTAAGTGGTTGCCGAGAACCAACATCACAATCATTGCAGACTGGGCCTGGAAAAGAGTCACGGCCACATGAGAAAAGTCATGGTTATTCATAAATTCCTGCTCTCCCTGCCCACCTACTGAGGATTGACAGTCTTCTACCTAGATTTCTCCTTTCTCTCTAGGAGAGAACTGCCAATCATCAGCAGATGGGCGGGGAGAGCAGGAGATTATGAATACCCATGACTCTTCTCAGGTAGATTTGACTCTTTTTAAGACCTGTGCTGCAATGTTTATGATGACAGGTTCCCTTTAAGTTTATCTTGCACACCCACCTTCATGGTGAAGTAAGTAATTGTTCCTGTATTGGCTTTTCTTTGTGTCCATACTTCGTAACGATAACCTGGCAATATTTGATCCATCTCTACTTACAGATCTATACTGATTTTATAATTTTTTATATTTTCATTCTATCGGACTTGACTTCCGTATGGTTTACGTGGCTTTTGGTCTTCCCTATGCAATGATAATGCTATTATTTTGAACAGTTGGCGCCTCACACAATTTTTATGTTCACAGTAATGATCATCTTCCATGTCCCATGGCATTGATAGGTCTGTGAAATCAATAGGTAGGAATGAGAGGCTAGTGTTGTGTCTTTAACCCCTCTGTGGATGGATTTTTTTCTACATACATGCTTTTTTTTACTTTACCAATTGGAATACTGTATATGCAATAATACACTTTAACGTTATATTGTCTGTTTGCACTGTATGTTTCCATGTAAGGACCTGTGCCTATGTGCTGTAGAGATCAATATAACCCTGTTAACAGGAAAACATATTGAAAGCTGATTGTTATTATTATTTTTTTGTATTCGCACCTCTAGATATCCATGCAAGTGTTTTAGACTCCAGTCTTAATAAAGCCCTGAACAGGCGCCACCCTCAAAATAACTTCGGCGGATCCACCGCCACTTCTAAATCTACTCCAGCTTCTTACATTTAGACCATTTTCTACACCTAAAATAAACATAGAAAATGGTAAATGAGATGGACCTCCCGGCCATTCCCCACCCATGCAACTCCCACTTTTTTAGACCTGGAGTGAGCAGGGAGAAGTTGCAGATTGCGGCGCAAAGGAGCTTTGTGCCTCAATCTGCACCAGAAATACGCATAATTAAGGTGAACCCCTATGTTTTTAATTTGTGGAGGGTGTAGTGCCGATCTTTGTGATGTCTTTCTTCTGGATTGGATTATGCAATAGCCATAGAACACTATAGAAATTAAAAGTTTTCTTGCTTGCATTGCTTTGAATAACACATTTTCTTTTCATCTTGTGAACAGGTTGTGATATCCAGAAATGGCTGTGAATATTTGGAATGACACTACCTTTAGATAAGATAATCTCTTTGTGGTTTCCGTTACTCGCACGTAATTGTTTACAAGCGGGTCGTTTATGAAAAGCTGACGTCAGAAGAATGCCCTAGATCTGGATGGGCAGTCCATGAGTTTCAGCAGTGGTTGGATTATGGAAGCTTGCCCATCCATTGTTTCTGAACACAATACACTGTAACGTCCCTTACTTTTTTTTAAAAGAAAATTGCACTGTTGTAAATGTTCTGGGAATTTTGGTTTTATTCAACCTTGATTTAAAATGTACACAATTAGTGTTTCATTACACTATACATGTTAACATATTTTAGGTAGGTGATCTTTCAGTATAGAAGACAAATTTTACTGAAATTAGGACCATAGTCTACGTATACATGTTTATCACTGATGTAGAGGGTACACCTTTTAAGTTGTAGATGTAATGTGAAAAAGCCTTGTTTTAAAAGAGAATATAGGAGATTATCTTGGAATTTCTCTTGCCACATTTCAAGTAAATGCATTGTGGGAGACCCTTTGTGGATAGGCATTCCTGTTGTGCAGCCTGTCGGCATTATAAACAGTGGGTCACACCATAACACTGAAAACTGCAGTGACCCATGCTTAGGTGCTCTGTTCTTCAGGAAATTATAAATGTGGATACAGGAAGAGATCTAAATGTTCTGCAAGGTTTTGAAGGGTTTTCTGAGACCTCTAAAATTTAGGTAAAGGCAAGACATGTTCTGAAATAAATGAAGCCTTACTTATCTGTCCATTCTCTCTCCATTGTAGCTGTGCCAGTCTGGTGTTTCTCATTGGGTTTTGTTTGTGGTGCTGCAGTAGTGATGTCCCACTACTACCCTACATGATCACTGCAGCCAGTCACTTCTTTTAGCAGTTCCTTTGGTGGTAGGGCATGATATCACTGTAGAGAGACGAGCAAGGCTGACATATCTGACTAAGCCTTGTGACTGCTGATGTCAGTGATTGGCTGCAGCGACCACGTAGGGGAGTTAGGGACATCAGGCGAGGCAGGGAATGGACAGGTTGTAAGGCATCTTAACTATTTTACAACGTCCTGGTTGCTTTCTTATTT
Source organism: Bufo gargarizans (assembly GCF_014858855.1). Lineage (NCBI taxonomy): Eukaryota > Metazoa > Chordata > Amphibia > Anura > Bufonidae > Bufo > Bufo gargarizans. Next base: position 618,457,205 of record NC_058080.1, on the reverse strand, counting down.
TCTAAACTTTTCCTGCCTTCACCCACACACATGTGGGTCTCAGAGAACCCCTTAAACAGGGTTCCTTTAGCATTAATATTTGGACCATTGCTGGCATAAGGGACAAGATATTGCCCGCCTACTGGATCCATTTGGAGGGGCATTTGTACTCCTTGTCATAGAGTTTATTAGTGGATTATAGTGTCCACGTGTGAATGAGTTATTAATCAGACAAATTAGTCTAAATTGATTTTGATGTTTAATTGTTGAGAAATACAACTTCTATGTATTTTAGAACACTAAAGCAAGAAAATATTAAAGCAAAGTTTTGTCTACTTATATGAATGTATAATATACACATATGGCTTTTTCTTCTGCTTGTTATGTTGACAAATATATCATAAATTTAAGACCCAGGATCCAATTTTTCCAAGGTTTTAATACTGATGACCAATCATCTAGATAGATCATCAGTAGCTCATTGGTGGGGGACTGACAACTTGGACACGCACAGATCAGCTGTTTGAGAAGGCACCTGCGCTTCTGTGAGCACCGCAGCCTTCTCCATGCTTACCAAGCACAGCGCCGTACATAGTATAGGGGGCTATGCTATCGCGCTCAGCTCTATTCACTTCTATGGAGCTGAGCTGCAACTAGGCCATGTGACCGATGAACATGTTGTCACTGGCCTAGGAAAAGCTGAAAGAAGGCCGCAGCACTACTGCAAGCGCTGAAGCTTTCACAAACAGATGATCAGCGGGGGTCACCGAGAATAGGTCATCAGTATTAAAATCTCAGAAAACCCTTTTAAATTAAAACTCTGGCTACAAGAATAAATGTGCTAAAATACAGAAGGAAGTGATGCACTCCATTTTTCTTCCCTGCCACTTTCAATGCTGTGCCCTAGTCATCACCAAAGATGTCATCTTCCAGGCTGCAGGGTGACTTTCCATAGACGCCATGTCACTGTCCTCAGCAATGTATGGCATGTGAGTGCTCAGGCCAGCGATTTGCTGCAGCAATGACATGGTGTGTGCAGAATGTCACTGATGCACCCAAGAAAACAAACACTGGTAGGAGGACGGAACCACAGTGCAGGAAGTGGTAGTGGAGAAAAGCGGTGAGTATGACTTCCTTAGTTGTATCAGCACGTTTGTTTCTCACTCCCAGTACCGCCCCCCGATCAGCTGTTTGAGGGGGGAGCTTACCAAGCACAGCTTCATCCATTGTATAGTGACTGTGCGTGTTATTGTAGCTCAGTCCCATTCGCTTTAATGGGGCTGACCTGCATCGAGGCCATGTGACTGATGAACGTGAAACCATATGGCATAGGAAGAGGCCTAAGAGCTTATGAAGTGCCGCGGCCTCTTCGTACAGCTGATCGGCAGGGGTCCCAGGAATTGGAACCTGCCGATCTCGTATTGATGATCTGTCTTAAGGATAGGTCACATCCATATGTAAATCTCTGAGAAATCCTTTAAAGGGAACCTGTCACCTCAAAAATGCATCTACCTCCGCCAGCAGTACCTCATAGTAGCCCGCAGCCTGTTAATAATCTTATATTTTATCCTGTTGTCCGATGCTGCGTAAGTTCAGCGCTATAGTGCCGGCCAGCTTGAAGTCAAAGGGGCAGCTGCCGCCTTGCTTCAAGTCAAGGTAACCACCCCCCCTAACCGTCCCCCCTTGCCTGAGAGTGACAGCCTGCAGTGCGGCCGCCATTCCCCAAGTCTCGCGCGTGTGCGGTGCGCTCTGTAGTAATGTGCTATCCCATCTGCTGCTGCTGCTGTTAGCCGGGTTTCAGCGACGCAATGCGCATGCGCGAGACTTGTGGATTTGCGGCCGCACTGCAGGCTGTCACTCGCTGGGGGCAGTTAGGGGGCGTGGTTACCTTGACTTGAAGCAAGGTGGCCGCTGCCCCCTTGACTTCAAGCTGGCCGGCACTATAGCGCTGATGGAGAATAAAACTGCATTTTTTTTAACTTATGCAGCATCGGACAACAGGATGAAACATATGATTATTAACAGGCTGCGGGCTACTACGAGGTACTGCTGGCGGGTGTCGATGCATTTTTGAGGTGACAGGTTCCCTTTAATGTGTAGTTTCACTTCGGAGCTTTCTTAAATCTTATGTTCCCTTGCCATCTGTAAACTGATGCTGCATTATACAGCAGTGTGTAGTTGGCCTGTAGACCTCCAACTGCAGGTTCCTGTGAAATCTCTAAGTCCTGTAGTCAGGGGGATCTTTGCAAATCACCTACTCACTGCAACTGCTGTGTATCTGAAACTGAGCATTTTCAGTAATGAAAGATAAGTAAATTGATTTCAAATCTTTTTCCTAGTACCGTACTTTATGTACACTGTCTCTTCTGGTTAAAATGTTTTCTAATGTTTTTTACTGTCAGTGGTACCATAGCAAAGTAGTGTACCTTGATTTGTGTTACGCCTGAAATGTACTGCCTTAGGTAACGGCCTCTGGGCATATGCAGCCTTACTAATGGCATAGTTTTATTTAAGTTTAAAGATCCACTAGACTAGACTTTGAATTGTGGTGAATTTTACATGTGTAGGTATGTTTTGAAGATGACATGTTATAAAGGAAGTACTGTGTCACACCTCTTCTGATATGCAAATGTAGATTCTAAGTGTATATTATCTGGGCATTGGCTGGTTTCTATCTGCAATAAAGTTTGATTTTCAAGGTTTGTCATCCTTTTTCTACAGGTTCTTTTATGTATGGTTTAGGTTATTGTCCCCATCTATCAAAAGTGTGGAAAGCAGTTCTGTCGCCTATAAAACCAATTACCGTTCAGCTTTTATTTTCAAAGCTGCACTGGTTATAACAAAGGTGAACATTTGTTGTTCTGGGCAAAACTTTAGGTTAGATTCTTAGGGACCAATAACGTTTTAATGCTATTTGTTCTGCTTCGCGTTATTGACTGTTGTATAACCAGGGCTGCCATCAGAAATTTTGGGGCCCCTTACACAGCTTAAGGCCTGGGCCCCCCCTCCTACCCCGCCCCTTTAGAATCCATCCTGACTCCACCTCCCCTCCACCCCCAAGGACCTACCCCCAATTTCATAATTTTTTTACAACTACAAAGACAGTAAAAAGTGATAATCAGTGATTTCAGTAAGGAATTCATTTTTGACCAAATAATATGAAGCCTGCTACCACGACGAGGTAGACTCTTTTAAGCAGGACCCTCCACTAACACTAACTACACTACCTGTTCTTATCTGCCCTAGCAATCTTCCCCTGGCACATTTAAAAAAAAAAAAAAAAAAAAAAAGCACAAGGTTTACTGTTAGTGTTATGGGGGGATCTGTGGATGACGTACTGTTATGGGGGGAATCTGTGGAGGACTTACTCTTATGGGGGGAATATGTGGATGACACACTGTTATGGGGGAATCTGTGGATGACACTGTTATGGGGGAATCTGTGGATGACACTGTTATGGGGGAATCTGTGGATGACACACTGTTATGGGGGAATCTGTGGATGACACTGTTATGGGGGAATCTGTGGATGACACTGTTATGGGGGAATCTGTGGATGACACACTGTTATGGGGGATCTGTGGATGACACACTGTTATGGGGGAATCTGTGGATGACACACTGTTATGGGGGATCTGTGGATGACACACTGTTATGGGGGATCTGTGGATGACACAATGTTATGGGGGATCTGTGGATGACACACTGTTATGGGGGATCTGTGGATGACACAATGTTATGGGGGATCTGTGTATGACACACTGTTATGGGGGATCTGTGGATGACACACTGTTATGGGGGAATCTGTGGATGACACAATGTTATGGGGGATTTGTGGATGACACACTGTTATGGGGGGATCTGTGGATGACACACTGTTATGGGGGAATCTGTGGATGACACACTGTTATGGGGGAATCTGTGGATGACACACTGTTATGGGGGATCTGTGGATGACACTGTTATGGGGGATCTGTGGATGACACACTGTTATGGGGGATCTGTGGATGACATTGTTATGGGGGATCTGTGGATGACACACTGTTATGGGGGAATCTGTGGATGACACACTGTTATGAGGAATCTCTGGATGACGCACTGTTATGAGGAATCTGTGGATGACACTGTCATCGGGATCTGTGGATGACACTGTTATGGGGATCTGTGGATGACACTGTTATGGGGGATCTGTGGATGACACACTGTTATGGGGGGATCTGTGGATGACACACTGTTATGGGGGATCTGTGGGTGACACACTGTTATGGGGGATCTGTGGGTGACACTGTTATGGGGGGGGGGGGGTCTGTGGGTGACGCACTGTTTATGAGGGATCTGTGGATGACACTCAACCACTCTCAAACCCAACTGGTCAAACTTGTTAAATGGATCCCAAACACAATATGCACAATAACACCCCCCACCCCCTCCAACACTTAATTAACCCCTTCATGGCCTAAACATTTTTTTCAAAGCTGAACACAAAGCTAAATAGGGCTGGGTGGGCTGGCAAGGGAGGGGTTAATAACAATGATGGAGGATCATGGCCCTGTGGGATAATCCAGAAAACAGCTTTGCATTTTACCCCTGAGCAAAGACCACACAACAAGTTGGACATGCAGTACTTTTAGTCTGGCGGCCTTTCGCCATGCACTGCCGTGCTGGGCCGGAGCTCCACCCCCGTCCCCATTATAGTCAATGGGGACGGAGCGGTGGTCCGGCGAAAAAACGGCAGGACGGATCTGACAGGGTGAACAGCCTGTCGGATCCGTCCTGCCGCTAGTGTGAAAGTAGCCTTACAATCTCATGGCTTCTGAGCAACAGATCGAGTGGTCTTCACAGTCATCTGTCACTTCTCTTATCTCTCTGCTCCTGTCCCTTAATCTTATCACTGCTGCAACAAAAGCATCAGCCTCAGTGTAAACTGTTCTACACTCTGACTCACGGCTCTTTTAACTCAAAGAATCGAATGAGTCTCTAAGTCGGATCTTTAGATTCTTTTAACCTGAGACTCATTTGATTCTTTCTTAGACTCCCTGCACTTGTGTCAGTGACTCAGACTCAGAGCTACTAGTGCTTGCCTTGCCTCAGCTCTGATTGGTTGGTGGGCGGGGAGGGGAGGGGCTGGCAGAAGCAGCTTCCACTCTAGGATCAGATTACACTCCTCCCGAGTCCCTCCCTGCTGCCAGCGGCTCTGCTATTGTGTGCTGTGTGACTCACTGACTCAGACTGAGCGGCTTCACACGGATCGGCTCAGTCAGAGGAATCGACTCCTCTGGTTCAGTGAACTGAATCGATTCAAATGAATGATTAGTTCATGAACTGGACATCACTAGCAAGGAATGATCAATTGCCCCCCTCTAGTGATGCAATAAAGTTCAACTCAAGTCACTGACAAATGAGAGGGGGTAAAAAAAAAAAATTTTTTTTTTTTTTTTTTTTTTTTTTACATTGGAACTGGCCGGGCCCCCCCCAGGGTCTGGGCCCCTTACTGGGGTGTCGGCTGTACCCCCCTGATGGCGGCCCTGTGTATAACACTAGTCAGACAGCTTAACAATAATTCAGAAGTCAAGAAACGTGAGACATCAGATCTGTTTGTATTCTCTTTTCTGAATAACTTTGTAAAACTACAATATAAACATAAACAAAACATATGTATCAGTACATTACATATAATACAGCAGCCTCACTTAATCAGTGAGAGTACTCACAGACAATTCCATCATTAGTCCAGGAATAAATCAAGAGCTCCTCTGCATGCAGCTTGCAAGATCCAGGAGCAGTGATGAAATGGAGGAAATACAGTTCCAGGTTAAAGGTTACTGCCTCTGGCTCAGAGAACAATACACTTCCTGTAAAGTTCTGGCGAAGTAGAAACTAACTTTGACCACTAGATGGCAGCAACGTCAAACATAACATTTAAATATAACCTTTACAGCACATTACATACATTATAATGCACAAATAGGCAGAACACTCCCTGTCTGGCATAATTATTATGTCACTACCTAAATAACTACTGCTATGCAGAAAAAACATATAAACAGGAAATGGAATCCTAGCTAATCTGGAACTAAAACTATGACGTCAGTTATAGGTCTAAGATACATTTTGGAAGTCCCATTCTTTGCAATCTTGACCTCCACCTTCCTAACATTGCCATCCCTGCTTGGTAGAGCATTGACAATAAGTCCTACAGGCCACTCGTTCCTGCTCTCTTGGCTGTCCTTCAACAGAACAACATCACCCACTTTTACATTTGGGAGATCCTCAGTCCATTTCCTACGGCGTTGCAGATTTGACAGATACTCCCTCTTCCATCTTTTCCAAAAGGTGTCTGCCAAGCATTGTACTTGCTTCCATTGTTTAGCATGAACTTGTGTTGTACTTATGGTTCCGGATGGAGCAGACAAAGAGTTCACCTTTTGAGTCAACAACATTGCTGGGGTAAGGACCATAGGTGTATCTGGGTCTGAGGACACAGGAACTATAGGCCTGGCATTCATAATAGCTGTAACCTCTGCCACCTACTCTCAACAACCCATTTTTGTCTAAAAAGGGGCTAAGCTTCCTAAGACGGCTTTGTTTCGGGAATGTCTTTTGTTTTTTGATGCAGTCAATTTCCTTCTGGAAATGTTTGTTTTGAACAGAAGAAATTATAACAGACTTTGCCTGAGCAAGTTCTTCTAGATTGACTTGTTCATGGAAACTTTCCCACCTTCTGACCTGATTGCTGCTGGTTTCCCTCTGGAAGGTTTTAGCGACATGGATGAGTCTGGCTAGGGTCTTAACTAGTATCTTCCAGCAAGAAAATCTATCAAAGCAATGTGAGTGAAGTGTGGCTTCAGAAGCTCTGGTGCTGAAGCTTGTAATCTCAAATCTGATTTCAGGGTCAGCTTCAGGCTCTATGAGTGGATAAACATTAGCAGTGTCTATATCCTCACAGTGTGGTTGGTACAGAAAGGTTGGGCCTGAGAACCAAATAGAGTTCTGAAGGCATGCTGCTTGAGTAGGCCTAGTGGCATAATCTGCAGGGTTTTGCTCTGTAGATATATAGAACCACTGATCTGGGTGTGTAGACTGCCTGATTCTATTCACTCTGTTGGAGACATACAGATAGAACCTCCTAGTGGTGTTGCAAATGTACCCTAGGACAGTCTTGCTATCAGTGAAGAATTTCACAGCATCAAAATCAGTGTCTAGTTGATCTGTGGTTAGCTCAGACATTTCGACTGCAAGTACAGCAGCACACAACTCTAAACGAGGAATAGTGTGGGCTGGTTTTGGGCTTAATTTGGACTTTCCCATGACAAATCCAACACGACACACATTTTCTGCATCAATTACTTTCAAGTAAGCTACTGCACCTATAGCTGTAGTAGATGCGTCTGAGAAGATGCATAGTTCTTTCCTGCAAGCTGATGATAGAGATATGGGCACATAGCATCTGTCTATCTTTAGGTGCTCTAACGCTTGCAAGGATTCTGTCCATTGAACCCACTCACTTAGTCTCTCTTGTGGAAGCAATGGATCCCATTAATTTTTTCCAGATGACCGTTCACGAACTAAGGCCTTACCTCGGCTACTTTCACACTAGCGCTAGATCTTTGGTTCCAACCACCGTGTCTTTGTGCGACGCAGAAAAGGTGAACGGATGGACTCTACATGCCTGGTTCCCACCGTGAAGCATGGAGGAGGAGGAGGTGTGGTGGTGTGGGGGTGCGGGGGTGCTTTGCTGGTGACACTGTTGGGGATTTATTCAAAATTGAAGGCATACTGAACCAGCATGGCTACCACAGCATCTTGCAGCGGCATGCTATTCTATCCGGTTTGCGTTTAGTTGGACCATCATTTATTTTTCAACAGGAAAATGACCCCAAACACACCTCCAGGCTGTGTAAGGGCTATTTGACCATGAAGGAGAGTGATGGGGTGCTGCGCCAGATGACCTGGCCTCCACAGTCACCAGACCTGAACCCAATCAAGATGGTTTGGGGTGAGCTGGACTGCAGAGTGAAGGCAAAAAGGCCAACAAGTGCTAAGCATCTCTGGGAACTCCTTCAAGACTGTTGGAAGACCATTTCAGGTGACTACCTCTTGAAGCTCATCAAGAGAATGCCAAGAGTGTGTATTAATCAAAGCAAAAGATGGCTACTTTGAAGAACCTAGAATATGACATATTTTCTGTTGTTTCACACCTTTTTGTTATGTATATAATTCCACATGTGTTAATTCATAGTTTTGATGCCTTCAGTGTGAATCTACAATTTTAATAGTCATGAAAATAAAGAAAACTCTTTGAATGAGAAGGTGTGTTCAAACTTTTGGTCTGTACTGTACCTCATGAAGAGTGTTCTTGATCTGGCCAACTGTAGTGAAGGGTGTTTTCTTCACCAGGGAAAGAATTATTCTGTCATCCAGCACAGTTGTTTTCTGTGGTCTTCCGGGTCTTTTGGTGTTGCTGAGCTCACCTGTGCGTTCCTTCTTTTTAAGAATGTTCCAAACAGTTGTTTTGGCTACGCCTAATGTTTTTGCTATCTCTCTGATGTGTTTTTTTTTTTTTTTTTTGCCTAATGATGGCTTGCTTCACTGTTAGTGACAGCAGCAGATTCCAAATGCAAATAGCACATTTGAAATTAACTCTGGACCTTTTATCTGCTCATTGTAATTGGAATAATGAGGGAATAACACACACCTGGCCATGGAACAGCTGAGAAGCCAATTGTCCCATTACTTTTGGTTCCCTAACATGTGGGAGGCACATATGCAAACTGTTGTAATTCCTACACCGTTCACCTGATTTGGATGTAAATACCCTCAAATTAAAGCTGACAGTCTGCAGTTAAAGCACATCTTGTTTGTTTTATTTCAAATCCATTGTGGTGGTGTATAGAGCCAAAAATGTTACAAATGTCACATCCATTGGTCTTAGGGCCTAGGCTCAGCTTAGTCCCAATCATGTGAATGGGGCTGAGCTGCAATACCAAGCACAGCGCTATACGATGTATGGCACTGTGCTTGGTAAGCTCCGAGTAGGCTACCGCCTCATCAAACAGCTGATTAAAGAGAATTAAAAAAATGGAGTGAAAATGAGGAAGTGGAAAAGGGATAAGGATTGGGGGAGGGAAGAGGGTGGGTGGAGGGGGGGTTAGTATAGGGCTCCAAAGGATGCCAAACCAAAAGGTGAAGAAAACCGTGAAGAGAGGCTGCTCCCACTGGATAAACAAAAAGGACCAAGCAAGTCGCAGGAACTAGTGTATAGGAAAAAAGGGGGGAAGTGGGGCACCAGAGAGTCAAAGAGGCAAGGAGAAATTGTCAACGTGATGGAAGACTAGTGAATTGCTGTGTGGATCCCAGTGAACCCCTATTGAAAATCAATGTAGAACACTGGGAATACCCATCCTAGGGGGAAATACTAACATCAGATGATAAATGATAATAGATTAATAAATACAATATGTGGTGAATCCACAAGGCATAGGTGTTACTCACTTCACCATGGAGGGATGCGCAAGATAAGCTCAAGACACTTGCTGCCAAACCCTCCCTCACCGAAGTTGCCTGTAGAATGTTAAATTCCCTTGCGGTCCCTTCTATAGATGACCCGGTGGACTTCCAAAGAAGAATCAAGAAGACGCATTTCACGGTATTCATAAACCCCTTCTTCAGGAGCACAACATATTGTATAAACAGCTGATCAGCAGGGGAGCCAGGAGTCTGACCCCTGCTGATCTGATATTGGTAACCTATCTTGAAGTTAGGTCATCAATATTAAATACCTAGACAACCTATTTAATGGAGCTGTCCAGGCACATCATTTTGTACAGCTTGCAATGCTACAGAATAAAAAAAAGTAATATTTGCCTTAACAGCCCTCTGCTGCTCAGATACTGACTGTCTCTGTTTACTACAATGTGTCACTGACTATAGTGGTGATATGCTGGCACTACCATTTATACTGCCATAGGCAATGACCATTTGTTGGGTTGCATATGCCTTTTCACATCAGTTTATGTAATTTTTGAATTGCCATCAAAGTTGCTGCCACTGAATGACTTAGGCTTCCATAGGTGAACAATCATGCATTGTGCCTACTAGAATTCCCTTGAGAGTATGCATTGGGTCACACGGAGGATCAAATTTCATGCAATACTTTTGCACTGCGTGTTAATATTACCTTTGCCCAAGTCACCCAGAAGTTTTTAACCCCTTAGTGACCACGCCTGTTTGGGCCTTTATGACCAAGCATTTTTCTTCCTTTTTTCATGGTCTCGTTCCAAGAGCTATAACTTTTTTATTTTTCCGTCTATATAGCTTTATGAGGGCTTGTTTTTTACAGGACAAGTTGTAGTTTTTAATGGCACCATTTTGGGGTACACATAACTTTCTGATTAACTTTTATTAACTCTTTCTGGGAGGGAGATGGGGAAAAATAGCAATACTGCCACTGCGTTTTTACATTATAAATTTTACGACGTTCATTTTTCGGTACAAATAACTTATCATCTTTATTCTCTGGGTCAGTACGATTACAGTGATACTAAATACTTATAATTTTTTTTAAGTTTTACAACTTTTTGTTTTCCAATAAAACCCCTTTTATTAACCAAAAAATGATTTTGCATTGCCACTTCACAAGACCCATAACTTTTTTTTTTTCCCCCTATGGAGTTGTGTGAGGGCTTGATTTTTGTATTTTTCATTGGTATCATTTTGGAGTAAATTCCGCTTTTTGATCGCTTGTTATTTTTTCGGTGGAAACTAAGAATAAATTAGAAATTCTTTTTTTTTTACGGCGTTCACCATAGGGGATAATTTATGTAATATTTATGTAGTCCGGGTCGTTACGGACGCGGCAATACCAAACACATGGAAAAAAAGCATATTTTTTTATTTTATGGAATTTTTTTTATTTAATAAATGTGTATTTTTTTTCTATTTTTTTTACTACTTAAAAGTACTTAAAAGTCCCACAAGGGGACTATAATATACAGTATTTTGATTGCTTTTAAAATGTAATGCATTATCTCTATAATGCATTGCATTTCAATAGCAATGCTATTCAAAGATTAACCAGCAGGCTGCGCCAGAGAGGCACAGCCTGCTGGAGAGAACTGCAGAAGCAAGGTAAGCTTCCCAACACATCAGCACCCCGCAATCTTATTTTCGGGGTGCTGATGGGAGACAGACTGAGTCTGCTCCCTCTGTCACCACTTTATATGCAGTAGGCATGTAAAGGGTTAAACAGCCCGGATCAGCTTTTCTGCCGGTCAGGGCTGTTAGAGCAGGGCCCCGGCTCTCATTTGAGAGCCGGGTCCGCGCTCCCCGCTGCACGGGGGAGCCGTGCAGCGCTTAGACTGGGCCGCCGTAAAAACGTGGCGGCCCAGCCTAAGGCCTCTTAGTGACCGCCGTAAAAAGGCGTATGGGTGGTCACTAAGGGGTTAAATCAAGAAAATCTATTTTTTATAAAATGGAGGGAAATAATGAATTATAAATACCATAAGAATGCAACTACTGATAAAGGGTAAACAGTATTGCTATTTTGAAAGTACAACCAAGAAATACACAGTCGAGTCACATTATTATGACCACCAGCTAACATCCAGCGTAGCCGCCGTGTGCAGCACAGACGGCAGCTAGACGGGCTGGGAGTGACTCAATAAGGTCCTGGTAGGTTGTCACAGGTATCAGGAGCCATGTGGACTGCAGTGCATCTGACAGCTGCTAGAGGCTGCATGGGGGAGCATCCATAGAATGAACCCAATGATCGAGGTGGTCCCACAGATGTTCAAGTCTGGGGAATTCAATGTTGGACATTTAGCCATGTGACATGTCGCGTTGTCTTGATTGAAGATCCCATCCACCCCAGGTAAGACAATCAGCATGTATGGGTGTCCAGGATGGAGTTATACCTAAATTGGTTTAGAGATCCTTCCCCATGAATGAGTGGACCCAGAGAATGCCACAAAGACATCCCCAAGACTGTAGCGCTGCCACCACCAGCTTGTGTTCTTCCAACAGTGGTTGCAGGGTGTTTGTTCTCTGATGTTTCACACCTGAAATGCCAACCGCCATCCGCTTGATGAAGCAGATAACATGACTCATCAGAGAAGGCAACCTTTTGCCACTCAGTGGATGTCAAGTTCCAATACTGCCATGAAAAGTGAAGTTAGTTTTTTTTTTCTGCTGATGTAACTTCAGTAGCAGAGGTGCAATGACGATCCGTCTGCTTCGGAGCCCCATATACAATATAGTTCGCTGAGCTGTTTTAGACACATCTGGTAGCCCCCTGATTCGTTTTGGCAATGAGGTGCTCCACTGTAGAGTGTCACTCCACCCTCATGCACGTCGTAGCTGATGTTCACCTCTCACATCCATAAGTGCTCAGCAGTTACCACATAACTTTTTTGCAACAGTGTCATTTGTCCACTTGTAATATACTTTCACCAGAGCAGCATAAGAACAGTTAACAAACTGCACAGTTTCAGAAATTCTGCCACCCTTGGCCTGAAAACCAATAATCATTCCTTGTTGCATCTCTGATAAATTGCCCTTTTTACTGATGACAGCAACGAGGGATATGTGTGCAAACAGCCTATGGCACACTTTAAATACCCACCAAGCCAGCTCACGGCATGACTGCAGAGGTCAGTTTTACTGCATATGGAACCTATAAAACTATGGCAGAATTATGTTTTTTTTTTTTCCAATTCCACCACATTAGGAATGAGTGGTGATATTAGAAAGTGCAACTTGTCCTTCAAAAAACAAGCTCCCATACGCCTATGTGAACGGAAAAAATAAGTAAGTTATGGCTGTGGGAAGGAAGAGAGTAAAAAACAAGAACGCAAGAATGACAATTCGCCATGTCCTCAAAGGGCTAAACAATAGGTCATTTTCTGATTACACATTCTCTGTAAGGCCAATATAACAATAAAACATGGTCAAAGAATAAAGACCACCAGTAGTAGAATATAACAATAGTATAAAGCAAGCTCTATTGTGAATTCACAATAGCATTCACCCAAAGCATAAAAATATACAGTATTATAGCATAATTAAAGAACACATTAAAGGAATATGGACTGACACTGTTAGACTACAGCCTCCATAAAGAGAGATTACATTACCTAAAACAGCAGAATACAGTTATGATGGAACTTGCAGAAATACTAGGATGGGGCATAATCGCAAGAGAACATAGCTAAATAATTAGGATAAACATTGTCATATCATCACAAAAATATTACATGTTTATAAATGTTTATAAGCAAATACAATAAGTATTGACATCAGAAAGGAACAAATAAGGACAATTGCAACTCATAATTACGGTGAAGCAAGGTCTATAAATAAGGACATACAATATTGTGATCAGTGGCGCACATAGCAAGGATCAAACCAGGCCCCCCACACAGGACATAAGGGTTTCTGCCTAGACCCTTTCAATGACCCTTGGGCCATTTTCCAGTGCCTCATTTGCTAAAGGTTTTTCCAGTAGAGGGTAGAGTCCACACCGAGTTTTCACCTCCAGTAGAAGAGGAGATAATCCCAACTAGAACTGGGCCCACTCTAACCCTGGGCCCCATAGCAGTCGCATGGTCTGCCGCTATGGTAGTTACGCCCCTGATTGTGATATGATCATAACACAATATATATAAGGAAAAAATAGAAATACTGGTCCAGATTTACTAATATGTCTGAATCTGTCTAAAAAGTAGCGCACATTGGTGCAACTAGGGTTTCTACATTTTTTTCCAACTTGCTTGGGGGCAAGTTGCTCCAAAACTGTGCCACAATTCTGGCTAATATTATGTCACAAACTAAGCCAACCAATAGTTAGAATAGAGTTACAGTAGACGGAAGTGTCTATCCCTGCACCTCATTTATTATCCAGCAGGAGCCACAGATGTAGACAGCCTGTCTAAGCATTTGTTGATCTACAGGATTAGTAAATCTGGGCTACTGGGTCTCATTATCACAATAGAACAGAGATTGAGAATAAGCTCAAACTTGCAACATCGATATGATAGAACCTTTCTGTAGCAGCGGTCTGGCACTGCTGCTATCTGGCTCACATACCCCAGCGATTCAGGTCCCAGCAGAACAGACCCTCCATACCCTCCCAGCAGGCCCAACCACCAGGGTAGCTCTTTCCCTCCAAGAAGCCAGAGAGCTGTTTCCAACCAATCCTCTCTCACTCTTCCTTTTGCGTCAAAGGAACAAAGTTTTTCTGTACTGTACATACTAATCTATATCCCTGCTACTTATATACACATGTGGACACAATTGTTGATATCCTTCTGTTAATGAAAGAAAAACCCACAATGTTCACTGAAATAACTTGAAACTGACAGAAGTAATAATAAATACAAATTTACTGAAAACCAACTAATGAAAATCAGACATTGCTTTTAAATTGTGGTTCAACAGAATGATTGAGAAAACAAACTAATGAAACTGGCCTGGATAAAAATGGTAGTACCCTGAACTTAATATTTTGTTGCACAACCTTTTGAGGAAATCAAGCAATTTCAGGATCTCTCAATAAGAACCCACAGGTATTTTCAGTGGCGACTCTAGGAGCAATATATAGGGGGGGGCACAAAGATGCCAAAGTCAAAAATGGGGGGGCAAAAACAAAATAAGTATATATAAATAAGATTACAAAATACGAGAGAATTGCAGTATGCAGGGATACATTTATAATAAAACAATTTACTTACAAAAGAAGCTATTCAGTCGTCTGCTGTGCCGTCCTCTGCTTGCTTCCGCGGATTCTTTCCCCTTCTTTCTGTCTCTCGTCAGTGCGCAGGTGCACTGTTATGGTGGATCTGTGGAAGACACACTGTTATGGGGGCATCTGTTGATGACACATTATGCCTCTCATTAGCCCTCATTATGCCTCTCATATCAGCCCTTATGCCTCATTAGCCCCCATTATAAGCCCTTATGCCTCATTAGCCCCCCATTATTCCTCTTATTAGCCCACATTATGCCTCATTAGCCCCCATTATAAGCCATTATGCCTCATTAGCCCACATTATGCCTCTTATTAGCCCACATTATGCCTCATTAGCCCCCATTATAAGCCATTATGCCTCATTAGCCCACATTATGCCTCTTATTAGCCCACATTATGCCTCATTAGCCCCCATTATAAGCCATTATGCCTCATTAGCCCACATTATGCCTCTTATTAGCCCCATATGCCTAATTAGCTCCCATATGCCTAATTAGCCTCCATTATGCCTCTTATTAGCGCCCATATGCCTGAGCCCATATGCCTCATTAGCCCCCATATGCTTCTAATAGTCTAATTAGCCCCCATTGTGTCTCTAATTAGCCCCCATATGCCTCCAATTAGCCCCCATATGCCTCCAATTAGCCCCTATATGCCTCCAATTAGCCCCCATTATGCCCCCAGCCTCCAATTAGCCCCCATATGCCTCCAATTAGCCCCATATTCCTCCAGTTAGCCCCCATTATGCCCCCAGCAGCCACATTTTTTATAAAATAAAAAAACACCTCTCCTGCTCCTGGATGGACGCCGCCTGCAATTTTCTCCCTCCTCAATCCACTGTGCTCTAAATTGGCGCGCACAGCATGAGGTCACAGAGCGCCCTCACGCTGTGCGCAGCCCTGCACAGCCGACAGCCGAGGACCAGGAAGTGGTGAGTACAGAGCGTTCACCACTTCCTGGTCTTTCGGTACTAATGAGCGTTTCTTTAATGGAAGCGCTCATTAGTATTCACCTGGGGGAATCAGCTGGGGGGGGCACCCGGGGGGGAAAATAACAACATAGGAGGGCCCCCCCTGTAGTGACGCCACAAGGTATTTTGACCCACTCCTTATGATCAAACTGCTCCAGCTGTCTCAGGTTTGAAGGGTGCCTTCTCCAGACTGCATGTTTCAGCTCCTTCCATAGATGTTCAATAGGATTTAGATCAGGGCTCATAGAAGACCACTTCAAAATAGTCCAATGCTTTGCCCTTATCCATAGAGTCAATGTGACTTGCCAAAAAGCTCCAATTTTGTCTCATCTGTCCAAAGGACATTCTCCTAGAAGCTTTGTGGCTTGTCAATATGCATATATGCAAATTTCCAGTCTTGCTTTTTTATGTTTTACTCTCGCTCGTCTTCCATTAAGTCCACTTTGGCTAAGACAGCATTAGATGGTGTGATCTGACACTGATGTACCTTGACCTTGGAACACTAGTCTCTTTGGAAATTGTTCTGGGCTCTTTGGTTACCATTCATCTTGCAGCCATGTCCAGTGTGGTTGGCGACAGTCCAGTAGACCTTAGACTTCTGAATAACATGTACGACTGTAGTAACAGGAACATCCAGCTGTTTGGAGATGGTCTTATAGCCTTTACCTTTAACAATCTTCTTCTCCCTCCTTAGCTTTCTTTGGTCCATGTTCAGTGTAGTACAGACCACGATACCAAACAGCACAGTGACTACTAATCACCCTTTAAATAGGCAGACTGATTAATAGTTTTAAGACACCTATGATGATAATTACAGGACACACGTTATGTCCCTATGGTCAAATTATTTTCAAGCTTTTCTGGAACATCAATTATATCCAGAACTAGTTATGGCCTTGCGGTTCGCGATCCGCCGAACATGCGAACATATGGCGATGTCCGCCGGCGCCATATTCTTTTGCGTTGCAACGAACTTTGATCCATGACACATCCATCAGGTGGGACAGGACAGCCAATTGAAATGTTTCAGCACATGGACACACCCCCACCCTATAACAGAACCCGATCTGTCTGCCATTTTACATTCAGTGTTTTGCCAGTGTAGGGAGAGGTTGCTGTGTGGAGCAGGGACAGGCTGTTAGGGACACCAAACGCTAGCTAATAGGGCCACAAAAGTTATTTCAAGGACTGGTATAGGTGTGCTATATTACTGAGGGGTGTGATATACTTAAAATATACTTTCTAACAAAGAAAGTATATTATAGTGCATTTGTATTGTTCAGAAGTTGTGCGCGGTTCTGCTGCGATACCGCAGCTATATAGAGGGACAAATGCTATTGGAACAACTAATTGCAATTGCTGTGATATACCAGTTGCCCCCCAAAAAACCGAGGCAGGGGTGTTATATACCTAGAATATACTTTCTATATAGAACTGTGCAGCACTTGTGTGCGGTTCTGCTGTTATATAGCAGCTATAAAGAGGGACAAATGCTATTGGAACAACCAATTGCAACGGGTGGGATATACCAGTTGCCCCCCAAAAATACTGATTGAGGGGTGTGTTATACCTGCTTCCACAAAAGACTGATTGAGGGGTTAGATATACCTGCTTCCACCAAATATTGATTGAGGCCTGCAATATACCTGCTTCTACAAATAATGCTCTTCTCTAGGGACTTAGGCACAGGGTCATTTTGAAAAAGACGGGCAGAGAAAGAGGCAGGCCGTTCTGCAGGGGTGGTAGGGGTCGGGCGGTGCACCAGGCTGGAGCCTAAGTGGGAAGTTGGAGAAGGCGCGTGCGATTACTTCAAAGGACGCACGAGAGTTGGTTGAGTGGCTCGCTCACCCTTCTGCTTCTGCACCCTCCTCATCCTCTGTATCTGCACCCCCCTCACTTTTAGCTGTGTGCACCCCCAAATCCACCACCACCATATCCCCTCCACACGAGTCAGAGGAATTATTTTCCCATCCATTCCCAGACCTTACCAATGCGCAGCCATTCTTGATATCGGATGAGGAATAGGAGGTAGCAACGGCCTCCACCCAGCGGTCTGATGACAGTACCCAGATCAGCCAAAGGAGGGAGTCCTTGCTGTTGCTACCTACTCCAAGATCTCAAATGTCAGTGGTGGTAAAGGTAAAGATGATGACGTGTCGATGGACGTCACGTGGGTTCCCACAAGAGAGGAAGAGGAGGGGAGTTCAGAGGGAGAGACTAGTGAATATTTATCTGGTACACGGAGTTGCTGCCAAGATACATCTGACCACAGACACGTGGTCTAGCAAACACGGGCTGGGAAGGTGAACCTTCTGACGGCCATCAAGCATGTAACCCGTGGTTCCCGTGTGGATTTGGTGTTACCACCATGGACTGCATGCAGGCCTGCCTCTTCTTCTCCTCCTACTCCATCCTCCGTCTCCTCCTCGGGTGACTCCTCCTTTTCCACTGATACCACCTCTTCCGCTGCGCCCCCCAAGCTCCCCAGAACCTATTTGACTTCCCAGGTTAGACATTGCCATGCTGTGCTGCAGATGTTGTGCCTGGAAGCCAAGAGCCATACCAGTCCTGCACTGATTTCAGCCCTGCGGTCACAGGCCGATCAGTGGCTAACCCAGCTCAATTTGACAGTTGGTAAAGTGGTGTGTGACAAAGGTGCCAATCTGCTGAGCGCGCTGAAACAGGGCAAAATGGCACATGCCCTAAACTTAGTCGTGCAGCGATTCATTGCCAAATACCCCAGGGTCCAGCATGTCTTGCGGCAGGCCAGGAAAATCTCTGGCCATTTTAGAAGATCTTACACGACCATAGCTCGCCTTGCTGACTTTCAGCGGCAACACCACTTGCCCGTCAGACGTCTGGTTTGTGACAGCCCGACGCTCTGGAACTCCACCTTGTATATGCTTGATAGGCTGCTCCAGCAGCAAGGTGCCGTTAACGACTACCGGTATGAACTCTGCAGCAGGACAGGTTCTGGGAGCTTGGTTCTTTTCACAGCGCCAGTGGCTGCTCATGCGCGACGCATGCAGACTTCTGCGGCTGTATGATGAGATCACCAAACTAGTCAGTCGCAGCCAGGGCACCATCAGTGACATCGTACCTTGCGCCTTCTTTCTGGAGCGTGCATTGCATCATGTCATTGATCAAGCCGTTGAGGAGCAGGAAGATAAGGAAATCGCAATGCTGAATGAATTCCCAGGGGGGCTACTACATCTGAGACAAGTCAGCAGAAGTCTGAAGAGGAGTTGGAGGATGGTGGCTGGGGGGAGGAGCAAGAGCCAAGAAGAGCAGGCTCTTAGGTGCACTTCAAACTTTTTGGGGATCCATGGTGTTGTCCGTGGCTGGGGGGAGGAGACCGAGGACGACATTCTCCTGGGCGATGAGCAGGAGCCAGGGCGCTCCACCACTCCACAGATGATGTGGACACTCTGAGAAGTGAGGAACCCCTGGACTACTGGGTGTGCAGGCATGACATGTGGCCAGAGCTGGCACAATTTGCCATGGAACTCTTGACTTGCCCCTCTTCGAGTGTCCTGTCCAAAAGGACATTCAGTGCAGCAGGGGGGATCGTGACCAATGAGCGCACTTGTCTAGCTCACAACATTGTGGACTACCTCACATTTCAAAAAATGAATGAGGCATGGATCTCAGAGGAATTTTAAACCTGTGACAACCACATGTAATTGAATTTCCTCATGCCAGCCCACACATATCAGCCACCACAAAGAACAAAGAATGGTCCTTGTCTTATGTATATACAGCGGCATAAAAGGCCTTTTCTGTAAGGTGAATGCCTAATTTTAGGGGCCTCTACTCCAGTGGCCTACAGTGCCATTTTTATCCAGTGACTGCCTAATGTACCTCCAGCCACAGAATCACAAGTTATTTTCTGTCCGGTGAATGCCAAATTTTTGGGGCCAGTACTCCAGTGGCCTACAGTAACATTTTTATCCAGTGAATTCCTAATGTACCTCCAGCCAAATAAGCCAAAGTTATTTTCTGTCCGGTGAATGCCAAATTTTGGGGGCCTGTACTCCAGTGGCCTACAGTAACATTTGTATCCAGTGACTGCCTAATGTACCTCCAGCCACAGAATCACAAGTTATTTTGTGTCAGTTGAATGCCATATTTTTGGGCCTCTACTCCAGTGGCCTACAGTAACATTTTTATCCAGTGAACGCCTAATGTACATACCTCCAGCCACAGAATCACATGTTCTTTTGCGTCAGGTGAATGCCTAATTTTTGGGGCCTATACTCCAGTGGCCTACAGTTCTATTTTTATTCAGTGACCGCCTAATGTTCCTCCAGCCACAGCATCACAAGTTCTTTTCTGTCTGGTGAATGCCACATTTTTGGGGCCTGTACTCCAGTGGTCTACAGTAACATTTTTAACCAGTGAATGCCTAATGTACCTCCAGACACATCAGCCAAAGTTCTTTTCTGTCCGGTGAATGCCAAATTTTGGGAGCCTGTACTCCAGTGGCCTACAGTAACATTTTTATCCAGTGAACGCCTGATGTATCCCCAGCCACATCATCCAAAGTTGTTTTCTGTCCGGTGAATGCCACATTTTTGGGGCCTGTACTCCAGTAGCCTACAGTAAAATTTTTATCCAGTGACCGCCTAATGTACCTCCAACCACAGAATTTTGTGTCAGGGGAATGCCAAATTTTTGGGCCTCTACTCCAGTAACATTTTTATCCAGTGTACGCCTAATGTACATACCTCCAGCCACAGAATCACAAGTTCTTTTGTCAGGTGAATGCCAAATTTTTGGGGCCTATACTCCAGTTGCCTAGAGATCCATTTTTAACCAGTGGCCGCCTAATGTACCAGCCACAGAGTGGGACTATTTGTGTACTTCTAATAAGTGTTTGCTGGCTGCAAATATGACCTGAAGGTTTTTTAGGTTCGCCTGCCATTAAAGTAAATGAATATTTGATTGTGAATGTGCGTTCGCGAATCATCCTGGCCGATGTTCGTCCATCACTATCCAGTACAGCTTCATTTGTTTGTTTTATAAATTATTCTTTTGAACCACAATTCAAAAGCAATGTTTGATTTTCATTAGCTGATTTTCAGTAATTTTTTTTTATTTATCATTGCTTGTATCCGTTTCAAATCATTTCAGTGACCATTGTGGGTTTTTCTTTCTGTAATAGAAGGGTACCAACAACTTTGTGTATAGCTATGCTGTGGTCTATATTACATCTTGTGCAAATATGCAGTGTGTATCTATTCTCCCTTTACACTCATGGATCACGGATTGACTATTTGGCATATAAAATCTACTTCCCCACCTAATTTTAAAGTATATGCAGCAGACTGTTATGAGAATCACAATAATTAACCTTCTCGCTGACTTGAGAAATGTGAAAAAAGTCAAGGAATTAATTATTGTAATCACCGTAGGGGCTTTTCAGTTGGCAGAGTGATGGATCAATGAAACATGGAACAATGCTAAAATTATAGGATATTGTATTTTGTGCCTGCAAGACTATTTAATAATGGTGGTAATGTAGCATGTGTAAGAAACAGTCATGTAATGTGTCTAAGTTTCATTATCCTGGTAAACTGTGTTAAAATTTAATGTATAATGCTATTCCAGTAATACAGATAAATGTAAATGCCTGCAGTATTCGTTTGGTCAGTAGATGGCAGTATAGGACCAATTTGCATTGAAGTTTACCATAGAGAAAGTGTATTAATGTGTTAGTGGCTCTTTAAAACAGCATAAGTGTTGAAGTGACACGCCCCTTATGATGTCAGCCTGCCTCAGTGTGAGCAGGAAGAATGAGGAAGAGGGACTAAAGAGATAACGGCTGCCATCTTGGCTAGATAGAAAGCAAGTTCTGTGCTGTGTAAGACGTGTGTGGAGGTACTAAAGGACGTTCCTGTGCAGCCAAGCTGTGTGAACTTCAGTCTAGAGACGGACGGAGTATAAAGAGACCGTGCATTTAGTGAAGCCAAGTTAAAAAGGACTGTGTGCAGCAGCTAACCTGTGGAGCCGACATTGGGCTGAGTGGATTGCCCCAAACAGTAAAGAGACTCACAGTGCTGTCGAGGTACCGGACAGTCACTGTAAAATTCTGGATTATATCCATCTGGTTTTCCGGCCTGCTGAGGAGGACTTCTTTGTTGCGGATCCTGCGCTGGTTATAAAGGAAAAGGACGACATCGGGCCCCACCGTGCACTTCCACAAACTGTAAGAGGTCCACTTGGACCACTGGGATAAGGGGGGTGCACACCCGCTTGAAAGTTAGGGTCAGTTAGGGATAGTTCCTGGGACTGCTATTCCTTAGTGTCCGCACCGCGAACACGGACACAGCAAAGGTGGAAATTGTTGTAGTATTTGACTTGAATTGTTCATACTGTTTTATTGTTAACCTGCTTTTATTAATTGATAGTAAATGCAATTTTCTTAATCTTGACTTCTGCGTACGCACTCTTTTCTGGTTGCGGAGTCATACCACCTGCCTTGCTCTCGGTTCACAAATTGGCTTAGTCGGCAGGATCCGCCTACCAGAATGGACGGCGACGCACCCGTTAGGAGAGATGGTGCTGGAGGAAGAATGCCAGCAGGGGCTGTAATGAGTCAGTTAGCAAAGTTTGATGGCAATAATATGTCTGTGAGTGTGTGGGCAGAGCAGATACGAATGGTACAGCGCATGTACCAGACCGCACCAGAAGTACTAGTAGAGCTAGCCATATTGACATTACAAGGAGATGCTAAGACTACAGTGATATTGCGGCCATTTGAACAAAGACAGACATTTGAGCAAGTTGTCCAGATTCTAGAAACTATTTATGGAGAAACCGCATTGCTGGGGTCCCTGCAGGCACGGTTCTTTCAGAGGGTACAAAAGGAGAATGAAAGTCTCCCTCAGTATGCAAATGCCCTACAAGAACTGCTCCGAGATATTCAAGGGAAGGAAAGAGGGGGCTCACCAGCCTTCTGTAACCCTGATCGGACACTCCGTGACCAGTTTGTTCTGGGGATCCGTGATGGCAGTTTGACTGTTGCTATGCAGGACTTCATACGACGGGAGACTGATGCTAAATTTCATGACGTACAGGTGGAGGCCATCTCACGTGCCAATAGTATGGTTCAGAAGCCTCAGACCGCAGTTGGAGTTACATTGTCGCAGGGGGCTAGCTCTGGCCCAGAAACAGTGGAAAAAGGGACAGTTAAAGAGATACTTACAGTAATGCAGAAATTGCAAGAGCAAATGGAACACCTACAAACCAATTGTAATGAGAATTCTATGAGAATTGCAGGCCTCCAGAAAACTAGAGATGAAGGGGTGGGCCGTTCACACCAAGAAGGTCAGAATCACCCACAACCCTACTGGAGGGATGAGGATAGGACCTACCGAAGGGGTCCCAATAATGTAGTACAACTCTCAGGAGAGAACGATGGGGCTTACCGAAGGGGCCCAAACCGATGGCCAGAGCGACGGGAAGTACGCTGCTGGGAGTGTGGACGCGTGGGCCACATTGCTGCTAGATGTCCAGAGCAGCGACAAGCTTATGAGAGACCGCCGTAGGGCGGGCAGTATGCAGTAGGGCGGGCAGTAGGGGAAACTGAGAAGGAGATTATGAGAGGAGAATGCCCTGAAGAGGATCTGATCGCTGCAAGTCCCATCATACAGATGGAATTGGAAGGTATTCCGGTTACCGGGATGATTGACACGGGTTCCCAAGTAACGACCCTGAGTAGAGACTGTTACGAACGGTATTTTCAGCGACATGTGAAATATGATCCCCATACATTCATACGAGTGGTCGCAGCTAATCAGTTACCGGTACCGGTGGTGGGAGTGGCCTGGATGAATGTCAGATTATGTGGCCAAGATCTAGGCAAGAAAGGCATTGTGGTAGTACAGGAGTCACATGAAGTAAAGGTCCCTGTCATCTTGGGGATGAATGTGTTAAAAGAATTGGATCAGATTCTCTTTGAAAAGAAAGGTCACGGTTATTGGAGAGAAACCACTAGCCATCGGCCTACTCAAACGGCCTTCCAGCGGCTGGTCCGAACATGTGGCTTGCAGAAAAGTTCAGATGCACAGTGTCCTCTTGCTCGAATTTCAGTCCCTCTGCATACAAAAGTTACGTTGCCACCCAAACGGGAGATGATAGTGTCCATGCCTGTAGGCACCTGTAGGAAACTAGAGGGCATAGCTGTGTTGATAGAACCACTGCCGACAGCCGGAAGAAGTGTTGATCCGCTAGTAGCCCGTTCCTTGGCAGTAGTCCGCAATGGGAGAGTACCCCTCCGATGTGTGAACACTCAGGATCAGAGTGTAGACCTAGCCCCAGGAAGGCTGCTGGCTAACCTCTATGTGACTCCGGAGGAAGTGAGGAAAGCGACCCCGATGCAGTTGAGGCCGGCTGAACGAGGTGAATGGGCCGTAACCGTGTCTATGGGGGAAGGCGAGAACCCCACCCCTAAATGGAATGGCGGTGCAATTCGAGAACAGATGAAGATAGAGACTTCTTTGTGTTCTCTGGAACAGATTCGAAAGGTAGATGAACTGTTATGGGAAAACCGCACAACCTTTGCACGTCATGCTGAAGATTTTGGATGTACGACAGGGATCTACCATGAGATTCCCACAAGAGACACCCCTCCAATCAGAGAGCGCTACCGACAAATTCCTCCACAGATGTATCAGGAGGTGAAAGAACTGTTGACCCAGATGCTGCAGAATGGGATCATTCAAGAAAGCCAAAGTCCCTGGGCAGCTCCAGTGGTACTAGTAAGAAAGAAAGATGGGTCCATTTGGTTTTGCGTAGACTATCGAAAGTTGAATACCTGCACCGTACGAGATTCCTACCCCTTACCTCGGATTGAGAAGTCCCTTTCGGCACTAGGAAGAGCCCGGTACTTCTCCTCACTAGACCTGGCTAGTGGGTATTGGCAGGTGCCAATGGCCGAGAAAGATAAGGAAAAGACAGCCTTTATCTTGCCCATGGGACTATACGAATTTAACCGGATGCCCTTTGGATTGACAAATGCACCTGGAACGTTTCAACGATTGATGGAGAAATGTCTTGGTGACTTCAACTTTGAATTCACTCTCATCTACTTGGATGACATTATAGTGTACTCTGCAACCTTTGAGGACCATCTCCGCCAGTTGGGACAAGTATTTCAACGATTGCGGGAACATGGGCTCAAACTGAAACCCAGTAAATGTCGGTTGTTCCAATCTGAAATTGATTACTTGGGTCATTGTGTATCAGGAGAAGGGGTGAGGCCGTCAAGGGACAAGATAGCGGCTGTTCAAGACTGGCCGACACCGACTACCCTGCGAGAAGTGAGGGCGTTCCTGGGAGTAGCCGGCTACTATCGACGGTTTATTAAGGACTTTGCTAGAGTAGCAGCGCCACTTAATGCTCTCCTACGAGGCACCGCCGGGGGTCCGAAGAACCGGTCAGTGAAATGGGGCCCTGAACAGGAACACGCCTTCCAGGCATTGAAGGATGCTCTTACAACGGCCCCAATCTTGGCGTATGCTGATTACCACTTGCCCTTCCAGCTATATACCGATGCAAGCCTGTATGGTCTCGGAGCGGTGCTCTCTCAGTTCCAGGATGGCCAAGAGCGTGTCATAGCGTATGCCAGCCGATCCTTGCGAGATTCTGAGAGAAACCCTGACAATTATAGTTCATTCAAGTTAGAACTGTTGGCACTGGTATGGGCCATGACTGAGAAATTCTCTGAGTATTTGACCGGAGCTGAAGTCTTAGTACTGACTGACAACAACCCATTGGCTCACCTGGAAAATGCCAAGCTCGGGGCTTTGGAGCAGAGGTGGATAGCCCGAATGTCTAAGTTCAATTACCGCATTAAGTATCGGTCCAAGACGGAGAACCAAAATGCCGATGGACTTTCTAGGGTAACTACCCAGGCCCCCAGCGGAGACGTGGATCATGAGTTGGAGCATGTGGAGATGCCTGACTTCAGCAGATTTTCACAAGCCTTGGTCACTGCTATGCAGTGTGCAGTGGAAGGGACCGAAACGGCTCCTTTCTTTGGCCCCTCACTACAGGAATGGGTGCAAATACAGCAGGCCCATGAGGGGCTGGCGAAAATGATCAAGTGTGTTGAGAAAGGCAAGAAGCCCTGTAAAGAGGAAAGAGAACGGCTGACCCGTGAAATGCTATTAGTCCTGAGTCAGTGGGAAAAGTTAGAGATGAAAAATGGAGTGCTATGCCGAAAGGTATATCTGCCTTCTGAAATCGATATTTGTTACCAAATCGTGGTGCCTAGTGAACTGGCTCAATCATTGGCTCTTGAGGCTCATAATAAGAATGGACATTTTGGTCATGAGAAGACCTTTCGTTGGCTACAGCGACTGATTTACTGTCCAGCTCTCCGTCAAATGGTCGAAGAAGTATGTCATAGATGTCGAACTTGTGAGATCCATAAGGCAATATAACAAAGAGCTCCCCTGCAAACCATAGTGACCCAGGAACCTTTAGAGATCGTCATGATAGACTACCTAATGGTGGGCCCATCCAACAGTGGGCACCAGTACTGCCTCGTAATGGTGGACCACTTCACTAAATTTGCGGTGGTGACCGCCACCAAGGACCAGACCGCTGAGTCAGCAGCTCGAGCCCTATGCCAAGATTTCATCCAAGTATACGGGTGTCCACAACGCATCCACTCTGACTAAGGGGCTTGCTTTGAGGGACATGTAATGAAAGAAGTTCAACGTATCTACGGGATAAAGAAGTCGCACACGACTCCATACCATCCCCAAGGAAACTGAGCCTGCGAACGATTTAATAGAACTCTTCTACAGATGGTGCGGACTTTGGAGGAGGACAAGAAGTTACAGTGGCCTCAGTTCTTGTCTGAGATGGTGTGGGCCTATAACAATCAGGTCCATTCTACAACGGGGTATTCTCCTTATACCCTCCTCTTTGGACGGTCTGGGCGAAGTGTCGGAGAGTTACAGTTAAATGATGTGGATGGGTTCCCTCCAAGAGATCCAGCCTCCTGGGTGCGAGCACACCGGCAGAGACTTGAGACAGTTCATCGATTGGTGCGACAGCGTCTGCAAGAAAATTCTCATCCTGATAAGACCCCGGTGCAAAGGGCACCATTGCAGCCAGGTGACCTGGTGCTGGTACATGTCAAGAAGCCTCAAGGAAAATTGGAAAGCAGGTGGGAGGCTGTGCCATATCGTGTAGTTGCCCGCAAGTATGCAAATGGGCCTGTGTACGAAGTTCAGAAGGAAGGAACTGATTGTGTCCGAGTACTTCACAGAAATATGTTGCGCCTGTGTCAATCTAAAGAAGCAAATTGTGATGGAACTGATAATGTCAACGAGCTCCCACAGTCCGAGACTGGTGGTGTGGAATGGGCTTACGATGATGAGGATGATTGTTGGCCAATCCCCGCTCCTGAGGATGTTCCACCTGTGACTAGTGTGCCCCCAGCCTGTGCCCCCTCTGATGCGGAGTCTGCTGGTCCTTCTCAGCCTATGGCTACAGTACCCCAGAGTATACCAGTGGTTCTCAGACGCACCACTAGACCAAATGCTGGCATTCCCCCTGTTCGGTATGCGCAGGACGAGTTTATTTGGCCTGCCATACAACGGTACATTACCACTCTACATATAAGAGTACAGCCCACTGGATATTCAGTCATTGGCAGGGACTGCCAATCTTAAAGTGGGGGGGGAATATGTAAGAAACAGTCATGTAATGTGTCTAAGTTTCATTATCCTGGTAAACTGTGTTAAAATTTAATGTATAATGCTATTCCAGTAATACAGATAAATGTAAATGCCTGCAGTATTCGTTTGGTCAGTAGATGGCAGTATAGGACCAATTTGCATTGAAGTTTACCATAGAGAAAGTGTATTAATGTGTTAGTGGCTCTTTAAAACAGCATAAGTGTTGAAGTGACACGCCCCTTATGATGTCAGCCTGCCTCAGTGTGAGCAGGAAGAATGAGGAAGAGGGACTAAAGAGATAACGGCTGCCATCTTGGCTAGATAGAAAGCAAGTTCTGTGCTGTGTAAGACGTGTGTGGAGGTACTAAAGGACGTTCCTGTGCAGCCAAGCTGTGTGAACTTCAGTCTAGAGACGGACGGAGTATAAAGAGACCGTGCATTTAGTGAAGCCAAGTTAAAAAGGACTGTGTGCAGCAGCTAACCTGTGGAGCCGACATTGGGCTGAGTGGATTGCCCCAAACAGTAAAGAGACTCACAGTGCTGTCGAGGTACCGGACAGTCACTGTAAAATTCTGGATTATATCCATCTGGTTTTCCGGCCTGCTGAGGAGGACTTCTTTGTTGCGGATCCTGCGCTGGTTATAAAGGAAAAGGACGACATCGGGCCCCACCGTGCACTTCCACAAACTGTAAGAGGTCCACTTGGACCACTGGGATAAGGGGGGTGCACACCCGCTTGAAAGTTAGGGTCAGTTAGGGATAGTTCCTGGGACTGCTATTCCTTAGTGTCCGCACCGCGAACACGGACACAGCAAAGGTGGAAATTGTTGTAGTATTTGACTTGACTTGAATTGTTCATACTGTTTTATTGTTAACCTGCTTTTATTAATTGATAGTAAATGCAATTTTCTTAATCTTGACTTCTGCGTACGCACTCTTTTCTGGTTGCGGAGTCATACCACCTGCCTTGCTCTCGGTTCACACATGAGCCTCAGAAATACTTGATATAAATATTCCCGATGACATCTCTCTCTATGGGGCATCTAAGCCAAATAATCCAATATTACTTCCGAGTTAAAAGGGTTCTCCGGGAATTAAGAAAATAAAATTACTGAAAATACTTAAATATTACTTTATTATAAATATATTCCCAAATATCTTTCATTAGCTATAGTGGCTTGTTTTGTCTGGGGAGCAATCATCAGGGGAAATAAAATGGCCGCCGTTTTGAACACACAAAACCTCACACAGCAGGACAAGTTACTTCACAACACTGATGTAAAGAGCTGCCTCATCCTCCTCTGTGCTCTGCTTGTCCGGGATTATGCTCCTAAATGCAGATGATAAGATCTTCAGCTGAATCTCTGTAGGAAGGGAGTTCATGAGGAGACTTGAAGTACAGAGAGGAGAGTGGACGTGTGGCTGATGAACAGTAACACTTGTATGCAGTCTTTATTACCACAGCCCCTCATTACCCCAGTCTGTCCTGTCCATCCTCTCTGTACTTCATGTCTTCTTATGAACCCCATTCCTACAGAGATTCTGCTGAAGATCTTATGAGCTGTATTCATAATCCCTCACAAGTAGAGCAGAGAGGAGGCTGAGGCAGCTCTTCAACTCACTGCTTTGAAGTAACTTGTCCTTCTGTGTGATTAGGACAGGTC
This sequence comes from Bufo gargarizans, assembly GCF_014858855.1. Lineage (NCBI taxonomy): Eukaryota > Metazoa > Chordata > Amphibia > Anura > Bufonidae > Bufo > Bufo gargarizans. The sequence goes on along the minus strand of NC_058080.1, from coordinate 618,428,154 downwards.
GACGGCCATTTTATTTCCCCTATCGATTGCTCCCCAGACAAAATGAGCCATTATAAGTAATAAAAGCATTATATTTATAATAAAGTAATATTTAAGTATTTTAAATTTCTTAATTCCCGAAGGACCCCCTTAAATTTGTCCTGAAATATCTTAATCCAGCTAAAGATCCTTGCACTGCTCTCACAATAATTGTGGGTACGTTTGGACCTATAGCATGGCAATCTAATCACCACTAAGGGTCATTATTTAATTTGGTCATGCTTACAAGAAATGTCCCAAAGCTTTTGACATTTGTCTTTGCATCATGTATATGCAACGAAATGTTATTACAATAAGGGTACGGCCACACGGTCAGGTTTCTGCATGCAGTTTTGGAGGCCAAAATCAGGAGTGGATAATAAAAGCAGAGAAAATATAAAGCGGTGTTCCTCAACTGTAATCTCAGGGCCCAACTGCCGATCATGTTTTCAGAATTTCCTTAGTATTAGGCCTCATGCACACTGCCATGCCATTTTTGCGGTACGCAAACTGCGGATCCGCAAAAAAACGGAAGCCGCCCGTGTTGCTTTCCACAATTTGCTGAACGGAATGGGTGTCGGCTATATAAATGCCTATTCCTGTCCGCAAAGGGCAGACAAGAATAGGACCTATTTTTTTTTTTTCGCGGAGCCACGGATGCGGACAGCACACGGAGTGCTGTCCGCATCTTTTGCGGCCCCATTGAAGTAAATGGGTCCGCATCCGAGCCTCCAAAATGGCGGCTCGGATGCGGACCCAAACAACAGTCGTGTACATGAGGCCTTTAAGCAGGTGATATAATTGGTGTCAATACATCGGGACTTACCACAAGTACAGATGTAGTAGAGTTAACACGCATGCTTTATGAGACGTGTTATAAACTAAATGCGTTAAGCAAACACCTTCAATTGCTTTTCAATGGGTTTTGTTTCAAGATAACACGATGAGTTAAAAAATTTGAGTTAAAGGGGTTGTCCTAGTTCTATCGCTGTAAATCTGATGGGCAGCAATATATAACTAAGCAAAGCAAGTTTTAGGAAAAAAAAAATAATCTATATTTCCTCATTTTCCTGGTTCTCTTCTGGCCCTTTGTTTACCTGCAATAACAACAATCTCTGCCCCTCCCCCTGCTCTGCAAAGGAAGTGAATACAAGTCATGCCCTGAGTGACATGTCTGCCTGCTGGGAGACTCAGCAGCATGTTGTATGTGTAGGACTATAAGTCCCAGCTGTATAATGACACTGCTGATACACACAGGATCTTCCCCCCTACCTGTTCTTGTGCAATGCTCTGCAGAACTCCTGTCTGCTCCTGTGCCTAGCATTTGTCCCCTCACTGCCTGCATCTACTCAGTAAAGCCTTCAGCCCTGAGTCTGTGCAGCTGAAGGGGTTAAGGATCCAGGTAGAGAGCAGACAGCATTGAAGATGAAAGAACTCAGACTGAGTGTTTAAAAAGTGTGTTAAGCAAGTGGTTAGTGGAGTACAAAAGGGGGAGAGGAAGGGGAAGTGGTAGTCAGGGTAAGGGTTGAGCGGTAAACCGGTGTCAACGATATGCCGCGGTATTAAAAAACAGCGATATTGCTGTTTCCAAATAACCGCGGTATTTTGTGATGTCATAGGAGGGGTCATATGCGCGCCGACCACTCCTAAATCTGCGTCAGCCAGCCCCTACATCGTACATATGCGTACCATACATATTAGTTCCTGTAGCGGCTGCCCCTGGCTCCTCCTTGCTCCCATATTCAAGTCTCTGCCAACTGGCCAAGCACAGGAGTGAGGCGGGCAAAGTCAGTAAGCAGTCCATGTCCAAGCCAATATGGGAGAAGAGGAAAGGAGACCCTAACGGCCCTGGTGTCATACTGTCTGTCTATGTTTTTTACGGCCCTAGCCCTGCTTGCAAGCTGTACTGCACTGCACATCGTGATGGCACTTGATCTCCCATAGCAGGCATTAGGGAATAATATACTGGTCATCATGAGTCCCATCAGTATAATAGCCTTATACAGTATAATGTCTCCCTGTTGCCCCCATACAGGAGCAGAAAAAAGACAATACTGTATGTGGGCCACAAGACATTATTATACTGATGGGGGTACTGATGGGGGGGGGGGTTACAAACTGTTGTCTTATACATTATGTCACCTTATGGCCCCCTTACAGTATAGTTCCTGAGTCCAGACAGTATAATGTCTCCTGGTGGCTCCGCCTCCATGCAGTATAGTGACTCTTGTAGCCCACTGCCTGCCCATACAGTATACTGTATAATGTCTATTTGTGGCCCACTGCCTGCCCAGCCAGCCTTTACAGTGTGTAATGTCTCCTTGTGGGCCTCTGTCAGGCCTAGCGGCCATCCCATACAGTTATTAATGTCTCCTTGTGGCCTGCTGCCTACAGTATAATCTGCCATACAGTATAATCTCTCCTTGTGGCCCCCCAAAAGTATAATGTATCCTTGTGGCCCCCATACATGATAATCTCTCATTGTGGCCCCCATACAGTATAATCTCTCCTTGTGGCCCCCATACAGTATAATGTATCCTTGTGGTCTCCATACAGTATAATCTCCCATTGTGGCCCCCATACAGTATAATGTCTCCTTGTGGCCCCCCAAACGTATAATGTATCCTTGTGGCCCCCATACAGTATAATGTATCCTTGTGGCCCCCATACATGATAATCTCTCATTGTGGCCCCCATACATGATAATCTCTCATTGTGGCCCCCATACAGTATAATATCTTCTTGTGGCCCCCATACACTATAATCTCTCCTTGTGGCCCCCATACAGTATAATGTATCATTGTGACCCCCATACACGATAATCTCTCATTGTGGCCCCCATACAGTATAATGTATCCTTGTGGCCCCCATACAGTATAATCTCTCCTTGTGGCCCCCCAAACGTATAATGTATCCTTGTGGCCCCCATACAGTATAATGTATCCTTGTGGCCCCCATACATGATAATCTCTCATTGTGGCCCCCATACAGTATAATCTCTCCTTGTGGCCCCAAAAAAGTATAATGTATCCTTGTGGCCCCCATACATTATAATGTATCCTTGTGGCCCCCCCATACAGTATAATGTATCCTTGTGGCCCCCCATACAGTATATTCTCTCCTTGTGGCCCCCATATAGTATAATGTCTCCTTGTAGTCCCCATACAGTATAATGATTCATTGTGGCCCCCATACAGAATAATCTCTCCTTGTGGCCCCCATAGAGTATAATGTCTCCTTGTAGTCCCCATACAGTATGATTATTCATTGTGGCCCCCATACAGTATAATGTCTCCTTGTGGCCCCCATACAGTATAATGTCTCCTTGTGGCCCCCATGCAGTATAATAATTCATTGTGGGCCCCATACAGTATAATCTCTCCTTGTGACCCCCATAGATTATAATGTCACCTTGTAGTCCCCCATACAGTATAATGTCTCCTTGTGGCCCCCATGCAGTATAATAATTCATTGTGGGCCCCATACAGTATAATGTCTCCTTGTGGCCCCCATAGAGTATAATGTCTCCTTGTAGTCCCCATACAGTATAATCTCTTTTGTGTCCCCCCATAGAGTATAATGTCTCCTTGTAGTCCCCATACAGTATAATCTCTTTTGTGGCCCCCATACAGTGTAATGTCTCCTTGTAGTGCCCATACTGTATAATATCTCCTTGTGGTCCCAAGTTATTTTTTTCTAAATGGGCATTTATCGTGATATATATTGTTATCACGATGAGATTCTTAATATAGTAATCGTGGGAATATTTTTGATATCGCCCAACCCTAGGGTTTGCTTTGGAACTTACAGCTCTTGGGATTTGTATCTCAGACCCAGTGATGCTTCTTCAAAACCCTAGGTTTAAGCAAACGTAGGCAATTTATCAATCAACTTGGCACATCCACCAAGGCTGTTCTTACAAATCTATGGAAAATGGGTCAAAAATTAAATTCTATACTCCATTTTTTAGGAATATCCACATCAATTATTGAGAAAAGAGAAGTATAAATGGCATAACAAATAGACAGTGCACATGGGCCATTTTTCCAGTCCTCACCCAACATGTTATGTAGTTATGCCCCTGGTAGTGGTAGTAGTGTATGCATTGCTCACCTCTGCTGCATGCTGTGTTTTCTGGGTGCCAATCACGATCCCATAGAAAACAATGAGAGTTTTGGCATCAGTTCTCTTCCAGCATTTCATTACCACAGCAGCCCTAAGGCAGTCGCTGATTAGACTGTCACCATTACTCCTATAGAGTACAGCAGAGAGGGCCATTCATTTGTGTGGTCGTATCTCTTATGGGCTGCAATAGGGAGTCAGGCTGGCCCTGAATAAATGTGTTGCTTGGTTTGGGTGTAAAGGAATCCATACCCTTCCCTTTTAATTATAGCCATTTGCAATATTTGTTGGTTTTTGCACGCCCTGGTGATTATAATATAAAAAAGAGGGCAAAGAAAGATCCAGTAAAATGGTACTTTTCAGTAATTTGCTGAAGTTGCATTAGCTGAAAGAATCTATGAATCTGCAGTGCACATGTTTGTTGCTAGATGGCAGTGTTGTTTTTTTTTTTATACTTACTATGTATTTACCCAGTCCTGATATCTTCAAAATGATCCATCTTTGTGATGAGGGGAAGTGTTCTGTAATCAAAGGTGTTATTCAGTAATAGTACAGTATGCAGAATACGAAGAAAAGAAGTTGAGAAAATCCAGCTCCACTTAAAAAGGAATAGGCGTTTATTCAGCTTGCGGTTAAAAACTCATCCGAGGATACAAAATAACAGTCTTGTCTAAGCTTTTCGGGCTACTAGAAACAATTCCAGCCCTTCTTCATGACACAGAAAAACATTGAGAGTGAGACCTCTTATAGGGGAGGGTGCACCTGTGTTCACTAATGTTCCCACAGGCCTGTAACCGCCCCCAGAAAGAGGTACCACACCTTCAAGTTAACTCTTCATATGAAAATCAATTTAAAGAAAAAAACGTAAATATATAACCATATGTATGCATAGAGAAAATATATGTGGCCAATAGCTATGCACAAACTATGTCATACAAAGATGTACATATATAATGGATACATGAAATATAAACTGAATATGTAACAGTATTATGCCAGAATATGATGGAATATAATGGAGATCACATTATCAGAGAATTGAGTACCGTAATACTTCCAGAAAAAAGAGGAGTTCACATATTAGATCCCTGGTATGTGAGTTATTGCTGCATGATCAGATCTAGACGTTTATTGAGCCCCTCAGGTTGACGTGTGTTCAGCGAAAAAATCCAGAAGGATTCTCTATTTAATAGTTTCCTTCTATAATCTCCTCCACGCTTAGGTAGAAAAACCTTTTCTATACCTTGTACTACCATGTCTGATGTGTCCCCATCATGGCAGACAGCAAAATGCAGACTAGCTGCAGACACATTGCGACTGCCATGATGGGGCACATCAGAGATGTGTTTGCGTATTCTAGATTTTATAGCATTAATAGTGCAACCCACGTATTGCAGTTTACATTTAGTGCAAGTGATCAAATAGACAGCATGGGTTGTATTGCAGTTGAGATACGCTTTCATAGGAAAAACTCTGTTATTTACTGTTGAGGAAAAGGTCTTGGATTTAATCATGTGTGTGCAGCAAATGCATCTGTGGTGTCCACACTTATAACTCCCCTTGGTCCTAAGCCACACAGGTTGCGACTTTTTCTCCTCTTGATATAGACTAGGACTGACATAGTTTGCAATTGTGGGTGCCCTTCTAGCTGCACATTTAACCCCATCTGCAACTATGTCAGTCCATTGACCATCATAAGACAGGACAGGAAAATGTTTTTTTATAATATGACAAATCTGTTGGTACTCTGTACTATATTGGGTCACAAACAAATTATTCCTTGTCCTTGATATTGCAGTTTTTATTTCTGTTTTTGTCTTTACTGTTGGTGTCTATATCAAGAGGTGGAACCTCCATTTGCAAAGGATCTTGCTGTTTAGAGTACAGGAGGGATCCCCTTTCTATAGTGGAGACCTGAGCTATGGCATCTTTTATGTGTTTGGCACTGTAGCCTCTTTTGCCCAGTCTGTTGGAGATATATCCAGCCTCCTCCATAAAGCTATTTTTATCCGTGCAATTTCTTCTTGCACGGATTATTTCCCCCCTGGGTATATTGGCAGTTACATGTTTTGGATGACATGATGTTGCATATAATGTAGTATTGCCTGCCATAGGTTTCCTGTATGTGCAGGTGGATACCTGATTGGTGGCGGGGTCCCCCCTCAGGCGCAAATCCAAAAAAGCCACCTCCAATGTGTCATGATGGACACTAAAGGAGATGGTCTCCACACACGAATTGATGTAACCACAAAAGGAGGGTATGGCCGCCACATCGCCCGTCCAAATCAGGATCAGGTCATCAATGTAACGGCCATACCACCTGATGTGGTGCCAAAAAGGGTGGGTGTCGATGAAGAGAAAACACCTCTCCCACCATGCCATAAAAATGTTTGCGATGGAGGGAGAGAATTTGGCCCCCATCGACACCCCTGATATCTGAAGATAAAATTTATTATTGAACATGAAAAAATTGCGCCTGAGGAGGAAGTCCACCACCATCAGGACATATTCCTGCAATCCTGCAGTAATGTTGCCATAAGTTTGTAGAAACCAGGTTAATGATTTAATAGCCAGTTCATGGGGGATATTGGTATACAGGGACACCACGTCTGCTGTGATCCAAACACAATTCGAGGACCATTCCATATTATCAATTGTTTGCAAAACAGACGTGGTGTCCCTGAGATAACCCGGTATTAATGGAATGAGTGGCTGGAGTATAGAATCAACCCATTGTGACATTCTCTCCGAAAAGGAGCCAATGCCCGCTACAATGGGCCTAAGAGGAGGTGGAAAAACATTTTTGTGTGTTTTTGGGAGTGCATGAAACACTGGAATGATTGGGGACATGGTATAAATATACTCTGATTCTTTATTAGTTAGGAAGCCTGATTGGATTCCTAAATCCAGAATAACCCTGGGACCCCGCCACCAATCAGGTATCCACCTGCACATACAGGAAACCTATGGCAGGCAATACTACATTATATGCAACATCATGTCATCCAAAACATGTAACTGCCAATATACCCAGGGGGGAAATAATCCGTGCAAGAAGAAATTGCACGGATAAAAATAGCTTTATGGAGGAGGCTGGATATATCTCCAACAGACTGGGCAAAAGAGGCTACAGTGCCAAACACATAAAAGATGCCATAGCTCAGGTCTCCACTATAGAAAGGGGATCCCTCCTGTACTCTAAACAGCAAGATCCTTTGCAAAGGGAGGTTCCACCTCTTGATATAGACACCAACAGTAAAGACAAAAACAGAAATAAAAACTGCAATATCAAGGACAAGGACACAAGGAATAATTTGTTTGTGACCCAATATAGTACAGAGTACCAACAGATTTGTCATATTATAAAAAAACATTTTCCTGTCCTGTCTTATGATGGTCAATGGACTGACATAGTTGCAGATGGGGTTAAATGTGCAGCTAGAAGGGCACCCACAATTGCAAACTATGTCAGTCCTAGTCTATATCAAGAGGAGAAAAAGTCGCAACCTGTGTGGCTTAGGACCAAGGGGAGTTATAAGTGTGGACACCACAGATGCATTTGCTGCACACACATGATTAAATCCAAGACCTTTTCCTCAACAGTAAATAACAGAGTTTTTCCTATGAAAGCGTATCTCAACTGCAATACAACCCATGCTGTCTATTTCAGTGTTTCCCAACCAGTGTGCCTCCAGCTGTTGCAAAACTACAACTCCCAGCATGCCTGGACAGCCTTTGGCTGTGCGGGCATGCTGGGAGTTGTAGTTTTGCAACAGCTGGAGGCACACTGGTTGGGAAACACTGGTCTATTTGATCACTTGCACTAAATGTAAACTGCAATACGTGGGTTGCACTATTAATGCTATAAAATCTAGAATACGCAAACACATCTCTGATGTGCCCCATCATGGCAGTCGCAATGTGTCTGCAGCTAGTCTGCATTTTGCTGTCTGCCATGATGGGGACACATCAGACATGGTAGTACAAGGTATAGAAAAGGTTTTTCTACCTAAGCGTGGAGGAGATTATAGAAGGAAACTATTAAATAGAGAATCCTTCTGGATTTTTTCGCTGAACACACGTCAACCTGAGGGGCTCAATAAACGTCTAGATCTGATCATGCAGCAATAACTCACATACCAGGGATCTAATATGTGAACTCCTCTTTTTTCTGGAAGTATTACGGTACTCAATTCTCTGATAATGTGATCTCCATTATATTCCATCATATTCTGGCATAATACTGTTACATATTCAGTTTATATTTCATGTATCCATTATATATGTACATCTTTGTATGACATAGTTTGTGCATAGCTATTGGCCACATATATTTTCTCTATGCATACATATGGTTATATATTTACGTTTTTTTCTTTAAATTGATTTTCATATGAAGAGTTAACTTGAAGGTGTGGTACCTCTTTCTGGGGGCGGTTACAGGCCTGTGGGAACATTAGTGAACACAGGTGCACCCTCCCCTATAAGAGGTCTCACTCTCAATGTTTTTCTGTGTCATGAAGAAGGGCTGGAATTGTTTCTAGTAGCCCGAAAAGCTTAGACAAGACTGTTATTTTGTATCCTCGGATGAGTTTTTAACCGCAAGCTGAATAAACGCCTATTCCTTTTTAAGTGGAGCTGGATTTTCTCAACTTCTTTTCTTCATTGTCGCCCGCACCTGACACGGGCTGTCCGTGCTCACAACTAAAGGAAGGGCAGGTGAGAGCTGCTACACTCCTCTTTTTCAGTATGCAGAATACGTACAAGAAATTGATGTTGGTGATGAATGATTTTTACCTTCTGTGTATTAATACTGTATAGATCACTTAAAGCGGATTCTAAGGAAAAGAACACTGATCACAAAAGGAATCTGTCACCAGATTTTTTTGTGACTGCAACGGACTGCATAATGCCGTATTACCTGTTAGCATTAGGGCTCATGCTGACCGGGCCCGTATTGCGGCCAGCAAACAGCAGGTCCGCAATATACAGGCCCTGGCCATTTTTGCACCACATCACGGATGCGGACCCATTCAACATGTTTTTTTTTTTTTTTTTTTTGCGGTGCGGATGGATCATGTATCCACTGAAGTTGAATGGGTCTGTATCTGTCTGTGGCAGCCGCACGGATGTTGCCTGTGCAATAGGGACCACAAATGGTGGCACCTAGTGCATGGAGCGTCTGGGCAATGGCCACATGCATGAGCCCTTACTTATTAGTGGCATTCCAAAAATGTTCTTGTTAGAATTGTCAGTGTATCATTGGGCAGACAAATAAGTTTTATATCCGCATACATTATACACATATATGGAGTTATTGTGGCTGTGCCAGAGCCATACAGATTCACTTCAGCTCTCATGACATCCATTCCTTCCTGATTAATTTTCAGTGGGGAATGCTAGCGCTGACATCTGACGCCCAGAGTGATGTAACTGAACATGCATCACGGGACCCTACCCTAGCTTCTTCAACAGATTCAATATGCACACTGGCTAGAGAATTTGGGCTTGTGGATGTGGAGGCGAGGAGAAGGAAGGGGTTATTTTCTAGTTTCCAGGGCACCTGTATCAGGAGGGCACATGTGCTTTACTAGAAGTAGACAGCTCTCACATATGCCACTTACCTCCAAGTTCTCTTACTCAGGATTGTGTTAGAAAACATATTCTACATTTTTCAAACCAGCACCTGGATACTTTTGTAAATGCATGTAATTAAAAATTTTGTATAGCCAGTGAGCTATTGCTATTCAATAAAATGTATCTGTATAGCACCACCTGCTGTTTGTTCTTTTCCTTATTTTATTGTCCGTCTTACTGAGCTGGTCGAACGTGCTCAGTTTAAATCTTGAACTGCCACCAGCCATGTGTTCTATTAGGAGCTGTGGCAGTTACAGGGAGAGAGCTGCAGCAGAAAGGCCATGCCCCCTGAGCTGCCAGGCTGAAGATAATCTAGCACAGTGTTTCCCAACCAGCGTGCCTCCAGCTGTTGCAAAACTACAACTCCCAGCATGCCTGGACAGCCTTTGGCTGTGCGGGCATGATGGGAAGTGTAGTTTTGCAACAGCTGGAGGCACACTGGTTGGGAAACACTGATCTAGCAGAACAATTGGAGCAATGGAAGTGGAGATCTCTGGTTTCATTTGAGGTACAGGGATGGTTCTAGCTTTCTTAGAAAGGTATTGTCATGTACTATACTTACTTTACCATGTACTTACATTACCACACTACTCCCAAACAATGAAAATGAAAAGCTATTGCACGACTACATACCAAGTCTGTATAAGCCTGGTACAATCTTAGTACCAGGCTTATTAGTGCATTAATATCTTTTTTTTTTTCTTTCTGTGAATTTTATTACATCAGAGTGAGGGCTTAGTCCATATATAATGTTTGCATCTATTTTAGTGCATTATTATTATTTTTTTCTGTGAGTTTTACGGTGTCCCCTCACCATAGCCCAACTCAACCCCTGAGGATGCCGTAGTAATGGCAAAATATCTTGTTACATCTGAGGCCCATGTATAATGCTGCCCTGCTAATTCTATTAGGAACATTATTCATTGAACTACTACTACTCCCATTTTTGCCATCACCACCACGCCCCTCTCCTTGCTCTGTGTGCAATTGCACAGTTGCTTCTAATTGTTAAGCAGCTTCTGCTATAAACGCTGAGCTGGCCTTGCGAGCCTTGCCTTAGCCTAGATACCTAATTCACTAGTTTACCAGTGAAGTTGTTCTATTCTGATTGTCTGCCTGTGTACCAAACGTCTGCCTGTTTACCGACTGTGATACTTCTCTGACCGAAGTCTGTCCACCATACTGATGGTTCCCTGACTTTGGATTGTTTTATGGAATTGCTCAAACTCTGCCTGACTTGACCTCTACCTGTTTACTGACTACGAGTTTTGCCTGACCCCTTGGTGCTTTGCATCAATGTATCTGACCTCCGTGGGTCAGCTGCCAAGTATACTGGGACTATTCCAAGAGGCAGTTGCCTGGTAGATCCCCTGCAGTGAAGACTAAATCCATGTGTAGGGGTTAAATGATGAAAACCAGGGATCACCTGGATAATGCCCTTAGGACTAGCCCAAAGTCAAACAGGTTCACACCCACTGCCTGTTACACTTCTCTAAAGACATGCAGATCAGAAGTAACACATCAATAGTTTCATAACTACCTAATAGCCAGGATTGTTAACCTTTATTTTATTTAGCTGTGAGGGTATTGGGCACTAATTTTATATTAACCCCTTCCCGACTGCCGCAGCTAGCACGTGTATACAGGGCGGGCCATTTATATGGATACACCTTAATAAAATGGAAATGGTTGGTGATATTAACTTCCTGTTTGTGGCACATTAGTGTATGTTAGGGGGGAACTTTTCAAGATGGGTGGTGACCATGCTGGCCATTTTGAATCCAACTTTTGTTTTTTCAATAGGAAGAGGGTCATGTGACACATCAAACTTATTGGGAATTTCACAAGAAAAACAATGGTGTGCTTGGTTTTAAGGTAACTTTGTTCTTTCATGAGTTATTTACACATTTCTGACCACTTATAAAATGTGTTCACTGTGCTGCCCATTGTGTTGGATTGTCAATTCAACCCTCTTCTCCCACTCTTCACACACTGATAGCAACACTGCAGGAGAAATGCTAGCACAGGCTTCCAGTATCCGTAGTTTCAGGTGCTGGACATCTCGTATCTTCACAGCATAGACAATTGCCTTCAGATGACCCCCAAGATAAAAGTCTAAGGGGGTCAGATCGGGAGACCTTGGGGGCCATTCAACTGGCCCACGACGACCAATCCACTTTCCAGGAAACAGTTCATCTAGGAAAGCTCGGACCTGACACCCATAATGTGGTGGTGCACCATCTTGCTGGAAAAAACGTGCCAGCTTCAGTGCATTACGAGGGAAACACATCATCATGTAGCAATTTTGCATATCCAGTGGCCTTGAGGTTTCCATTGATGAAGAATGGCCCCACTATCTTTGTACCCCATATACCACACCACACCATACCATAAATTTTTTGGTTCCAACGGTCTTGGAGGGATCTATCCAATGTGGGTTAGTGTCAGACCAATAGCGGTGGTTTTGTTTGTTAACCATTCACATAAAAGTTTGCCTCATCACTGAACAAAATCTTCTGCGTAAACTTAGGGTCCTGTTCCAATTTTTGTTTTGCCTATTCTGCAAATTCAGTGCACCGATCTGGGTCATCCTCATTGAGATGCTGCAGTAGCTGGAGTTTGTACGGGTGCCATTTGTGAGTAGCCAATATCCGCCGAAGGGATGCTCGACTAATGCCACTCTCCAGTGACATGCAGCGAGTGCTACGCTGTGGGCTCTTGCTGAATGAAGCTAGGACAGCCACTGATGTTTCTTCATTAGTGACAGATTTAATGCTTCCACATTTTGGCAAATCCAACACTGAACCAGTTTCACGAAACTTAGCAAGCATTTTACTAACTGTAGCATGATAGATGGGTGGTCTCGTAGGCTGTCTTGCATTGAAATCTGCTGCAATGACCCGTATACTGCATTCACCAGACATCAACACAATTTCTATCCGCTCTGCACGTGTTAACCTCTGCGACATGTCAATGGCTGTAAACAAAGAGAAACTTGTAAATAATTCGTGAAAGAATAAAGTTACGTTGAAACCAAGCACACCATTGTTTTTCTTGTGAAATTACCAATAAGTTTGGTGTGTCACATTACCCTCTTCCTATTGAAAAAACAAAAGTTGGATCCAAAATGGCTGACTTCAAAATGGCCGCCATGGTCACCACCCATCTTGAAAAGTTTCCCCCCTCACATATACTAATGTGCCACAAACAGGAAGTTAATATCACCAACCATTCCCATTTTATTAAGGTGTATCCATATAAATGGCCCACCTTGTAGACATCATGGCAGTTCTTTAATCCAAGCACTGCAAAACGCTTGGATTAAAGCTACTGCCCCTGCCCTGCTGCTGTCACGGACAGCATACAGTGCAGTAATGCCAGCAAGAGACCAATCAGAGTGGTCCCTTGCCGGCAATCGATCCGATTGGTTAGTCTGTGCAGACTAACCAATCGTAATGCGGCAGTGTTAAAATGCCAGTTTCATGCTCTGATCTGCGCTCTGCAGATCAGAGCCTGAAATCAGGTAATGTGCCTGGTGCCCCTCAGATCTGTATCCCCCCTGTGCGCCTCCAACCCCCCCCCCCCCGTGAGCCCTGCCTCCGCCATCTGTCCCCGCTTGCCCCTGATGCGGTTCCCCCCACCCCCATCCATATCGATGTTTCCTGCCCCTGAAGCGGTCCCCGCCTCCATGCATCCTGCCCCCATATGTGCCCCCTCAATGCTGACCGTACCCCCCCGCTTTTCAGCGCTGCCCCCGATGCAGTCCCCCTGCTTTATTTGATGTCAGCGAGTGTCAGCGGCATCCATGGTGTTAATAGAGGGAGGGGGCTCTCTCAACCATCTGGGCTGCTGTGCTGCGATGGCAGCGCCTGATGGTTGCCATGGCAACCGGACGCTTTGCAAAGGCGCCCAGTGTTGCCACCTACAGGAAATCTGATAGTACATTGCAAAGTGTAGTACAGCCATCAGCCCCACTGGATCTTCAAGATCCAAGTGAAACTTGATAAAAAAAATAATAATAAAAGTATAAATAAATAAAAATGTAAATAAAAAAATAAATTGCCTTTTCCTATAAAAAAATGGGGTAAAAAAACTACACATATTACGTATCACCGCGTCCGTAACGACCGTCTCTCTAAATATATCACATGATCGACTCGTCCGATAAACACCATGAGAAAATAAAAACTGTGTAAAAAAAAGCCATTTTTGTCACCTAACATCACAAAAAGTACAACACCAGGCGATCAAAAAGGTGTATTTCAAACAAAATGGTACCATTAAACTGTCACTTAATCCCGCAAAAAATGAGACCCTACATAAGAAAATCGCTCAAAAAAAAAAAAAAAATATAGCTCTCAGAACATGGAGACACTAAAACATAATTTTTTTATTTCAAATATGCTATTATTGTGTTATAAGTGAAATAAATAAATTAAAGTGTAAAAGCGTCCGTAACAACATGCTCGATAAAAATGTCACATGACCTAACCCCTCAGATGAACACCGTAAAAAAAAAAAAGTGCCAAAAAAGCAATTTTTGTCACTTTACATCAGAAAAAGTGCAAATACCAGGTGATCAAAAATGCGTATGCCCCTCAAAATAGTACCAATCAAACCGTCACCTCATCCCGTAAAAAATTATACCCTATTTAAGACAATTGCCAAAAAAATAAAGAAGCTATCGCTCTCAGACTATGGAGACACTAAAACATCATTTTTGGGGTTTCAGAAATGCTATTATTGTTTAAAACTTAAATATATAAGATAAAGTATATATATATATTAGGTATTGCTATGTCCGTAACGATCTGCTGGATAAAACTGTCACATAACCTAACCCCTCAGATGAACTCTGTAAAAGTAAATAAATAAAAACTGTTCCAAAACAGCCAATTTGATGGTCATTTTGCCCCATAAAGGGTAATAATGAATTATCAAAAAATCATATGTACCCAAAAATGGTACCAATAAAAACCTTAACTCTTTATGCAAAAAACGAGCCCCTGCACAAGACAATAGGCAGAAAAAAATAATAATATGGCGTTCAGAAAATGGACACGCAAAAACATAATTTCTTTTTCAAAAATGCTTTATTATGTAAAACTGAAACAAACAAAGAGAGTAGACATATTTGATATCATTGCATCTGTAACAACCTGCTCTATAAAAATAGCACATAATCTACCCTGTCAGATGAATCTTGTGAAAAATTTTAAATAACAAAATGGTGCCAAAACAGCCATTTTTTGGTTACCTTGCCTCACAAAAAACGTAATATAGAGCAATTAAAAATAATATGTATCCCAAAATAGTACCAATAAAACTGGCACCTTATCCCCTAGTTTCCAAAATAGGGTCACTTTTTGGGAGTTTCTATTGTAAGGGTGCATCAGGGGGGCTTTAAATGGGACATGCCATCTAAAACCAGTCCAGCAAAATCTGCCTCCCAAAAACCATACGGCGTTCCTTTCATTCTGTGCCCTGCCATGCTCCCTTACATCAGTTTACGACCACATGTGGGGTGTTTCTGTAAACCGCAGAATCAGGGTAATAAATATTCAGTTTAGTTTAGCTGTTAACCTTCAGTGTGTTAAAGAAAAAAATTTAATAAAATGGAAAATCTGCCAAAAAAGTGAAATTTTTAAATGTAATCTCCATTTTCTTTTAATTCTTGTGGAACACCTAAAGGGTTAAAGTTTGTAAAATAAGTTTTGAGTAACTTGAGGGGTGTAGTTTCTACAATGGGATCATTTATGGGGGGTTTCTACTATGTAAGCCTCACAAAGTGACTTCAAACCTGAACTGGTCCTTAAAGTGGGTTTTGGAAATTCTCTTAAACATTTTACGACTTGCTTCTAAACTTTTAAGCCTTCTAACGTCCTAAAAAAATAAAATGACATTTTCAAAATGATGCCAACATAAAGTATACATATCGGAAATGTTAAGTAATAATTATTTTATGAGGTATCACTTTCTGTTTTAGAAGCAGAGAAATAGAAATTTTGAAAATTGTAAATTTTCCAAAACTTTGGATTTTTTCATAAATAAAGGTGAAATATATTGACTCAAATTTATGACTATCATGAAGTACAATGTGTCACGAGAAAACAATCTCAGACTGGCTTGGATAAATAAAGTGTTCCAAAGTTATTACCACATAAAGTGACGCATGTCAGATTTGTACATTTTGACCTGGACACTGGGGCATCAATGACCCTTGGTCATGGAAGGGTTAATATAGCACTAATAGGTGAAGTGGTAAAGGGATTTTATTAGCTTAAAGGCAATTTGGAAGCTGGTATTGAAATTTATCCCACCTCTCACCATGGATCCAACCATGTTTAGTACCACAGCCATATCCTAAACCATAAGTGTGGTAAAATCATCCCCATGTATCCAAACTAAACGTCTTGGCGCATCTCGCCCTCCCCCTCCACATTTACAGCACTATTGACCCGCCTCCAGCAACATGAATTGGAGGCAATGCCATAAAATAACTCAGTTTAAAAATCATTATACGTGCTGTCAACATTCATTACTGTGATAAAGAAACAGCTAAAAGCATGTCACACACAAAATAAAACAATGTACCTCCCTGAAGACCCACCACCATACAAATTCACAGGACACACTAATGCTTGGCAGGGCACGGTAATAAAATCTGACAATTAAATGCTGTTTGTAAACATGAGCAACATTAAATGACTGTGAACTATTTGTAATTTGTAAGGTGATACAGTTAACAACCTTTTCTTGTCACAGGGCTACCGAATGGTGGTTTAATCTGAAAAATATTTCATTGAAAATGCCATTAGCAGTTGAATCAAGACTGAAAAGCATGCAATACCTCTCGTTTGCCTGACACCCAGGTGCATTAACATTCAGAGAGACAGGATATGCAGGAATTAGTGTCTCAAGCTATCCCATTAGTTCTGCTGGCGCAGGATTCACGTTATGTAATGTAACTGTTCAAATGAAAGCATTCTTCCCTGTAATGAGTCATAAACAATATGCATTACTGACCTACTGACAACAGAATATGGAACGTTACATTGTCCAGCCATGCGGTGGTAATAGCAAATACCATTCTTTAACAAGCTCCCCAAAGTACCATAAAAAGAGTAAGTTGTGAAGTTCTAAGAATAAGAAAATATTGCTATATGGAGTAGTAAGTGCCACAATAGAGAACCATGATATTAAAGGGAATCTTCACCAGGAAATTCACTGTTACGATGTCTTGTAGGGATAGTGCAGTGGCAGCCTCCGAGGAACAATTAGAGGACATGAGTGGTGGTTCTGGCAATGATATTTGTGCACATGGAACACAGTGGCAATCCTCACACCGTACAGTGATTGTAAGGCACACCCTTACTTCTCTTAAGTCACACACTGGGGTTGGGGCTCCTGCCTGGTGGTTGTTGGAATTCACTTGGTGTTTTGTTAGCGTTAAAGGCAGGAGTGTGGATGCAGGATGCAGTGCATCCAGGTAATGGAGTCAGTGATCAGGCTAGCTGAAGTCAGTAAATAAGTCTCTCTTTACTAAAGTGCAGAATAGGAGTAGTAGTTCAACCAATAGTATGAAGGCACAGTTCCAAGCAAATCACAGTTCAATTCTTCCTCAAAAGTAATGTATGGAGAGCAGCAATGATGGGGTTTGTGGTACTCCTTCTCTCTGTCTTTCAAAAGTCTCTCTGCAGAACCTTAGGCATGCAATGAGGTTCTTGGTAGATGTTCTGTAATTCCTGGACTGAGGGGTACAGAAGATAAAGCCAACCAAACTGTCTCAAAGTGTGGAAGGGTGTGTTGACAATATTCCCTCTCACAGCGGCAAAGTCTCACAATGCATGGCCTTGCAGATTCTAAACCTTCTAATCTAACTTATTTCTCTCTGTCTCTGAAGCACTTTGGATAAATCTGCTGTAGCTGTCTCAGATGCTTGTTCTTTGGGACTCAGGTCTAGTCCTAAGGAACACGCACTTGTATGTCCTCTCTTATTCTAGGGGCAGAACCAGGTCTATCTCCTAGCAACCTAAAGGAGCTGAGTCAAGGTTGTTAACTCTGACTTATCCATACAATACTATTGAGTATGTAAATACAATGAATTAGAACACTTCAATTAACCTAGTAATAGTATAACAATCATCCCTTTTCAGTTACCCTATTCTGGGGTACTGCACTAGCTCAGATAAATGTAATAAAACTTTTCAGGTAGCAATCAATTTCTTCATTCTGCACTATGAATCTCTTACTCACATTATCATAAAAACTAGAATGTAAAATGTCATGTAGGGGTTGTGGCAAGTACATGAAAGAAAGTGGTTTGAAACACAATGACAGGACTTTATGATATGGTGATTAGGCTAAAACTAGTAATCGGAAATATAGTTCATTTAACATGGGGCACATGAGGTTCTCAGATCTATCTATCAGTAATATATGGTATGTTGAACTTTCATTCATGCTTAGATCTTGAGTATCAGAACTAATGTGCGTGCGCCACAATATGGGTGCAGCGGCACAGCTCTAAGATTATCAGGCCCCGGCAAGGTGTCTGGCTGTGTCAAGCAAGCAGCAGGAGGGAGCTTCCTGTGCAGAGGGGCAGAGTTCCTTTATGTTCAAGAACAGTGGCATAGCTATAGGGGTCACAGCAGTCGCAGTGCATTTGTCACAGTGCGGTTTTGGGGTGAAACTCCACACCAAACACCAATAGAGAGCGGGAACAGAAACTAGGCCTGGACACTTGGGAAAGGGAGCAGGGCACTTCCTAATGCCACCCTCATCCTAGCCTTGACTCCTATCTATATGAGTGCACCTAGATGGTAGGAAGGCTCATACAACAGAACCTCAGACCCTGAGTCACTCCTATCCATATGAGCGCACATAGATGGTAGGACGGCTCATACACCGGAACCTCGGACCCTGAGTCGCCCTGATGATCCCTGGAAATAATATCAGGAACTAGAGACGACCTGTTCCTCCAAGACACAGTTGAGCAGGAGTCTCCCACCGGCCTAGATGCAAGGAAAGGTAAGAACCCAGAACAACTAGCACTTACCTTTCGCAGCAACAGGAAGGAAAACGAACACAGCAGTAACTGCCTGGACCCCCATGCGGACAGGGTGCATGGCGGCCCCAGGCAGAGCTGCTCACTGACTAGTTGGTTCCCCTCCGGGGAATCCAGGAGCCCTCTCACCAAAGGCAGAGACAGACAGGGGAGTGTCTTGCATCCATGCAGGATCGTACACAACAAAACAGACCAGACATGGAACAACAACTAGACATACAACACAATACCCTGAACATAAACCACACCATACATAGAAACAGGTACGGTAGGAAGACATGGTAACAATGGGATGAAATTGTTGTCTCACTAGGTGGCCCTCAATAACTGGGTAGATGGAATACCCAGGACAGGAGCATAGCTCCAGCACCAAGAGAAGCTGGAGGACAACTAAACTCCAGGCTACCAGCCACAGGAAATATTAGCACCTAGTGATCACACCCAGCCAGGTACACAGGGAAGGGAAACAAACCTTAAATGAGAAGTGTATACACATGCTGCATAAACTACTACGGCTAACGTGTCATGGCAAACAACACAGAAACCGAGACACAGCCGTGGCAGCATCTTTTAAAGCGAATACTAGTCTGCAGGAGGAGCAGATAGTGAAGCTCTGCACTATGACCTGACTTTGCAGGAGAGGACACCAGATATGGAGAACAGCGGCGGAGCAGAAGAGGTAATTTTATTTATTTATAACCTTATATGGGGGTCTGAGGATATGATATGGGGGTCTGATCTAAGGACTGATATAGGGGTCTGAGGATATGATATGGATGTCTGATCTGAGGTCTGATATGGGGGTCTGAGGATCTGATAATGGGGCCTGAGGATATGATATGGGGGTCTGATTTGAGGATCTCATATGGGGGTCTGATTTGAGGATCTCATATGGGGTCTGATCTGAAAGGTAAGGGGGTATTTTTTGTACTCTCCCACATCATAATGGGATATTTTTTTGTACTGGCACATTATAAGGTGCTATTTTTTGTACTGGAGCACATTGTAAAGGGGTATTTTTTGTACTGGCATACATTAGGGGGCATTTTTTACCGGAACACATTACATAGTAACATATTATTACTACTGGGGCACTACGGGGAACATGATTACTAGTATGGGCACAGTGGGGGCATCATTTCTATTGGGGGCACTGTTAACACTATGTACTCCGGCAGATCATTATTTCTATTAGTGGGACTTTGAGGAGCACTATTACTGTGTGTGTGGGAGGGGGGCACCCCGGCACAGTATCAGCTTAGCATAATTATTTTTGGGGGACATTATCTTAATACTATTAGTGTCAGGGACACTATTTGGTGGGAGCAGTTATTTATAGGGCACCATCTACTAGTATTTTCAGGGGGACTGTTTAAGCAGTACAGTATTGGGCAGCACAGTGACCACAATATTGAGTGTGGCAGGATGGGGTGTTCAGAAGGTGGGAGGATTATGGAAAAGTAGGAAACTAAGGTGTCTGTTTGTCAAGCTCTGCAGAGACGAGGGATGGCTGAAAGAAATCATCATGGTGGTCTGGTCTGAAAGGAGAGGATGAGGAAAGAAAGCATCTACATTAGTGGAGACTGCTGTCATTGCTGTATTACCGTGTGTGTTTTGTAGAGCTGTATGTAATGTTTTCCAAGTATGTCTTTTACAGTAGGGCAGGAGGAAAGGGGTAAGCCTAAGAATTAAGTATAGCGGAGTGCCGTTTCAACTTTTGCCTCAGACAGCAGAAAAGCTAGGTTCCCACCTGCACCTTGCCACAAAGCACTGAGGGAAGGGGGGCCCAAGCTGAACACTTACACCAAGACACATGGGCCTTTAGCTACACCCCTGCTCAAGAACTCTGTTTGATGAACAAATCAATTTTCTCATCTCTAATGAATTGCTTTTTTATTTTGGCAGAACTTTGCAGGGTGGGTCTGTGGCTGTAAGGTGGTGAAGTTTAGGTCATGTGACACTAAGACTACTGAGGTGGTGGTGAACAGTAGTGTTTTGTAAACAGCTGCGTTTTCAGGGGATGTGAGGCTCTTTTTAAAGTAGTTCTGTGTGGTGTCTGGTGTGTGTTAGGGTTTGAGTTAGTTTTAGGTTATTAATGTGGTTGACATGGTTTCTGAGGATTATTTGGGGAAGGATTGGATTCTCCTAGAAACCTTTACATTTTAGGCAGAACCATGTATTCACTGCAACTATTATTGCAGTTGGAGGCTTTCTTTAAGCAGGTGTTGTACATATTTGTTGCTTACTTCCATTGATGCCATATGTCTGTAAAGGTTCTCATTTATCTAGGTCATGGTATATCTGTAAAGAATAAATCAAGGCAACTGGAATTACTGTGCATTTCTTGAAAATGTTTAACTCGTTCTTCCAACGAGCTTTCTCAATTCTGAGAGAAAGCTTGTTGGAAGAACAAGTGAAACATTTTCAAGAAATCTACAGTAAGTCTAGTTGCCTTGATTTATTCTTTACGGATATTGATGCCATAGCATCAGGGAGTTGCAGCCTGAGGCACCTTGTTGTGGGAGGCCCAAACTCTTGAGCATCCACAGTCAGAAGAAGATGACTATGGGGAACGGCAATTAGTGTTTCACAAGGTGGATGATGATGATGAGACACAGCTGCCAAAAAGGCAACGGCAATTAGTGTCTCAAGAGGTTGATGATGAGGATGAGACACAGTTGTAAAAATCACTGAATAAAGTGGCCTAAATGGGAGGAAATGCTCAACCCCAAACACTGTAGCATGTTTATAATCGGGGGAGCAATTCCTCCGCAAGTGATCCTTTGCTAACGGCAATCCCCAGCAAAAGTGCATACATTGGAGGATGCCGGCAGTGGACCACATGCAGCACAAAAAACATCCTACACAAGATGAAATAATGTGTGGATGAAAATATAAAAATACATAAATCACTGAAAAAAGGTGCACCACAATAATATGCGACTGACCATAGTGGCTAGACTCTCACGCTGATGTTAAAAACGGAGACTTTAGACAATATCTTCCAGTCAGGAACATATCGGAGTCCTGTGCATCCCGTCAAGGTATCTAAGTGTGGCGTGGGTCCTACCACTAAACTACCTATAGTGTGTGAACACAGTCTGATAGGTGCTAAGGACCGACTCACAGCCAAGCTCCTACATACCTCCATAGTAAGATCCCTAATACAATGGGAGGAAGGAGGCGGCTGCAAGCCCCACCTATAACAGGCCATGTGACACAGGCTACCAGGTCCAATGACAAGCATTAGCACATTCAATACATATAAAGAAAAAATCACTGAATAAAGTGGCCTAAATGGGAGGAAATACTCAACCCCAAACACTTTAGCGTGTTTATAATCGGGGGAGAAATTTATCCTCAAGTGATCCGTTGCTAACAGCAATCCCCAGCAAAAATGGAGGATGCCGGCAGCGGACCACATGCACCACAAAAACATCCTACACAAGATGAAATAATGTGTGGATGAAAATATAAAAATACATAAATCACTGAAAAAAGGTGCACCACAATAATATGCCCATACTGACTATACTGGCTATACCCTCACGCTGATGTTAAAGCTGAGACTTTAGCCAATATCTTAACAGTCAGGAACATATCGGAGCCCTGCGCACCCCGTCAAGGTATCTCAGTGTGGCGTAGCCAGTATGGTTAGTAACATATTTTACGTATTTTTATATTTTAATCCACACATTATTTCATCTTGTGTAGGATGTTTTTGCCCGCAACTGTTCCCCGGAGTACCCTCTCTTGCAGCAATCTTCCTTGCCATGGGGTAGGTGTTCCGCAGTCTGGCTCTTTTTTGAGGAAAGTGCAGACGATAAAAGAATTGTCATTTGCAACCTGTACCGTACCAAAATGAGCAGGGGCGTAAACACAAGCAACCTCACCACCACCAGCATGATCCGCCACATGGCATCAAAGCACCCTAATAGGTGGGCCGAATGCCTGGGTCCACAATCAGTGTCTGCGGGTCACACTACTGCCTCCTCTTCCCTTGTGTTACGTTCTGGCCAATCCCCTGTCGAAGGCGCATGCCTGGATGCCTCCCGCAATGCACCTGGACGTCCGCAAACACCATCAGCGACCACATCCACTTCCATGTCCCAGCGCATTGTCCAAATGTCCTTACGCCAGCTATTTCAACACAAGTGCAAATACCCAGCCACTCAGGCCATAGCACTAAATGCGCAGCTTTCCAAATTGCTGGCCCTGGAAATGTTGCCATTTAGGCTTGTGAACACTGAGGCTTTCCGCAACCTGATGGAGGCGGCCGTCCCTTGTTAATCAGTCCCCACCCGCCACAATTTTTTCCCAGTGTGCCGTCCCCGCCCCAGCATGTGTCGCGTAACATCACCCGTGCCCTGAATAAACCCAGTTATTGGGAAGGTTCACTTAACTTGACCAGGGACGCCACATTTCCATGATGGCACACTGGTTGAACGTTGTGGAGGCCGGGAGCGAGTCGTACCCTGGGATGGCACAGGTGCTACCGACGCCAAGGATTGCGGGCCCTACTTCCATCAGAATTTCCGCCACCAACTACATTAGTGGCTGCAACCCCCCCTTCTCCTCCTCTACCTCCTATCCACTTCCACCTCTGAATTCTCGTCTTGCAGCACCAGTCAGCCATCAGTCAGTAGCTGGAAGCAGTGTAGCACTGCAGTGGGGAAGTGGCAACAGGCTGTGCTGAAACTAATTTGCTTAGGTGACAAACAGCACACCACCGCAGAGCTGTGGCAGGGTATAAGGGACCAGACTTAGCTGTGGCTCTTGCCACTCAACCTACAACCAAGCATGGTTGTGTCTGTTAATGGCTGTAATGTGGTGGCGGCGGCTTTGGAGCTCGGCAAGCTCACACACATACTATGCCTAGCCCATGTGTTCAACTTAGTGGTTCAGTGGTTTCTCAAAACCTACCCCAATTTGCCTGAGCTACTTGTAAAGGTGCAACGTGTGTGTGCCCATTTCCGAAAGTCATCTACAGCTCCCGCCAATCTGGCAACGCTGCAGCAGCGCTGGAAATTGCCAGCTCACAGACTGTTGTGCGACGTGAGCACACGCTGGAACTCCACGTCCCACATGTTGGCCAGGCTTTGTGAGCAGCATAGGGCAGTAGTCGAATACCAGCTGCAACATGGTCGTAGCTTTTCCAGTCAGCTTCGGCTCTTCATAAGCGAGGAGTGGGCATGGATGGCTGACCTCTGTGAGGTTTTAAGAAACTTTGCGGAATCAACACAGATTGTGAGCGGCGCTGCCGCTATTATCAGAGTAACCATCCCACTTCTGTGTCTACTGAAACGCTTGCTGCTCACAATGAAGGCGGACCCTTTGCATGTGGAAGAGGTGAAAATGGGGGAAGACAGTACAAGGGGTAATAACCAGACCACCCTCAGTTCGTCTTCTCAGCGCGAATTTGATGATGAGGAGGAGGACCAGGAGACGGTTGCCTCTGCTACAGAGGATAGTACCCATATCAGGCTTACCATACCATCTGTTCAGGTGGGTGGGCCAAAGAGGAGGAAGAGGATGAGGAGATTGAAAGTCATCCTCCTGATGAGGAAGACTCTGGCACACATGGCTGACTTTGTTATGCTGCCTTTCCCGTGACCCTCGAGTTATACACATTTTTACTGGTTGTTCACCCTTCTTGACCCCCGCTACAAAGAGAACTGTTCATCTCTCATTCCTGTGGTGGAGAGGACTAGAAAAATTGTGCTCCAAAAATTTTCATCTGACAACGCTGGCGGAAGAGTAGGTAGTTCCTTGGGCAACAACGGAGGAGAGATGAGGGGAACACACAGCAGTTCCAACAGAGGCAGGGCAACACTTTCCAAGGCCTGGGACAGTTTAATGACACCCCACCAGCACGCTCAGCCTGATGCGTGGCCTAGTGTCACAAGATGGGAAAAGTTTTGGAAGATGGTGAAGGAGTACGTAGCAGACCGTGTCAGCATCCTCAGTGATCCCTCTGTGCCTTACAACTATTGGGTGTCCAAGCTGGACACGTGGAACAAACTGGCACTCTACACCTCGGAGGTGCTGGCCTGCCCTGCCACCAGCCTTTTGTCAGAGCGGGTATTTAGTGCTGCTGGGGGCATAATAACTGATAACCGCACCTGCCTGTCAACTGAAAATGCTGACAGGTTGACTCTTATCAAAATTAAGAAAGCCTGGATTGCCCCTGACTTCTCTACTCCGCCAAAGGAAAGCGGCTGAACATAAAGGCACTTTAAATGTGGCTTTTATGGTGTATTGAATTTTTCCAATTCTGGTGATGCCAATCAAGATGCATGGTGTTGGACTGTGAACACAGGTCCCACTGCAGGTTGTGCATCTCTCATTGAGTCTATTTCTGATAGTTTAGTCAGAAATATGCAGGTGCCTGCTGGAGGTAATTTTTTAGGGCTCTGGCTGTGCTCCTCCTGTTCCTCTTTGGACAAAGGCAGAAAATGTCAAATACGTCCCACAGCGCAAGATACCATCGACCAGTCGCCAGAATCAGGATAAGAATCTTTTATTGCAGCGATACAACGCGTTTCGGGGAATCACTCCCCTTCATCAGGTACAAAGGTGCAGTATTTGACATTTTCTGTGTTTATCATCTTCATGGAGGCTCCAGGCGTCTCCACTTAGAAGATTCCTTTGGATCCCGTGGCTGCAGACCATCTTACCCAAGTGTCCAGACTTACCACACAAACTTCTATTAGTGTTGTGCCTACATTGCACAACCACGTAAGGTGAGCCTTGCAAGTTATTTCCTTCATACTTTTGCACTCACAGAATTACCCTATGGTGCGCACATCTGTTCTTTTACAGTTTTACCTAGCCTGCTATATCGTATCTTTGGACAAAGGAGCAGAGACCAATCCTGATGCTGGGTTGATGCCCATCTACAGCCCTGTCCAGCTTTCCTTGTTTAATGGTCTGTGTCCTAGTATTGTCTCCATGCACTTAAGACTGTGCTAGGAGACATAGCAAACTGTCAGGCCTACATGTGCAACCTGGGCTTTAAATACCCCCTCATGCTACCAGTAATGACAAGGGCACTAGCAAAACACCAAACTAGAGAAGAATCAGAATTGAAGGTTCACAGATCCAGCGAAAGATTTCATGTCTGACATAGGCGGATACTGCTGTTCACCGTCGAAACCCCTTGACTACTGAGTTTCGACCAAATACTTCTGCATGCAGTGGTTTGGTGCAGACGACAGCCGATATTTAGTCATCAACAGTTTTCTTGTGACACATCATACATCATGTTAGTGGTAGATCAGAGTCTATAGATTTTACCTTTATTTATTTAAAAAATCCCAAATTTACAGAAAATTAGAAAAATTAACAATTTTTAATTTTTTTTATTTTTCTCCTTTTAAGATGGGAATATCTCATAAAATAGTCATTACTTTACATTCACCTTCTGTTTACTTTACATTGGCATCATTTTGTAAATGTCAGTTTAAGGGTCCATTCATACATCCGCATGAATGGGTCTGCATCCCTTCCATTCATTTCAATAGAGCCGCAAAAGATGCGGACAGCACACTATGTGCTGTCCGCATCTGCACTTCCGTTCCGCAGCCCCGCAAAAAAGATAGAGCATGTCCTATTCTTGTCTGCAGCCACGGACAAGACAAGGCATTTCTATCATAGCGCCGGCCATGAGCAGTCCACAAAATGCGCAACGCACATGGCTGGTGTCCGTGTTTTGCGGATCCGCAATTTGCAACGTGTGAATGGACCCTAATTTTAAGGACATTGGAGGGCTTACAATTTTAGAAGCAATTTTTAAAATTTTCAAGAAAATAGAAACCACCCATAAAGTACCTAACTTTAGAAACTGCACCCCTAAAATTCTTTGCTGGTTTTTGAAACGTTTTTAACCCTTTAGGTGTTCCACAGGAATTAAAGCAAAATGGAGGTGAAATATAAAAATGTTATTTTTTTGTGCAGATTTTCCTTTTTAATCCATTTTTTCTTGTAAGACAGCAAGGGATAACAGCAAACAAACCTCAACATTTATTACCCTGATTCTGCACTTTACAGAAACATCCCATATATGGTCACAAACTGCTATATTGGCACACTGTAGCTTAATGTACCATATTGTGCCTAAACCTTAATCAATTGCCTTGAAACTTTGCACAACCTACGTTCCCAGCTTCCCAAACCTATCCTGGAAGTTTCATGGCTACCCACAAGGCAAATGAGTGACATTAAGGTTGTTTTTTGGGAAGCTTAAGGTGGCTTAACATACAAAAAACAACTCAGATGTTAACCAATTTCCCCCAAACTTCCCATCCTACTGGACTCTCTCTATGACAACATATTCTAAAGATTTGGGGTCATTTGATAAAGCATACCAAAAGTTATTCACATTAAACTATTTTATTCCCATCCTAAAACATTTATTGTGAACAGCCTAATGTAAAAAGAGCATAATGTACCATAATGTACATAACCTCAATTGATTACCTTCAATTGATTGCCTTGTACAACCTAAGTTCTCTTATTGAGTGACGTTAGGCTCGCATAGCCCCTACTACCTTTTGTGCAGCGGCTATAAGAAATGTAAAGGATTATTCGCAAATCTCTCCGCAGGATCAGCCATAGCTCCGGCTCAGGTCTTAGTTTATCTTGGATGTGGTGACACATTGGGGATCTGTCACGACCATGTTATGGCCGTGACTCCTGGGGAGCCGCATACAGTTGCCCACGGTTTTGGGTTGTTGTGTCAACCGCAGCTGGAGGCGTAATCTGGTTGGCCTCAAGTGCGGTTTGTGCGGACAACAGCTATGTGTGCGGTTCCCTTGGAGTTCTGTGCGTGTTTGTATGCACTGTTGTTTGTTTGTGTGCACTCTGTGTTATGTGTGGTGTGCACTGACACCTTTCCTGCACTGTGGTTGCCCGTGGCAACGTTTGGTTGTGTGTACATGTGGTGGCAGTGTCCCGGCCTTCGGGCTGACTCCCAGGACACGGTTGCCACCCATGTCGTTGCCAGCGGCAACAGCCACAGTGTGTTCTAGTGTTGGACACTTTCTCTTTAACTTGGTGTTTCCCTTCCCTGGTGCTGGAAGGGTTAACTCCCTTCTCAGTGTGTGTGTGTGTGAGTCACTGGGTGTGTCTGACTGTGGGGTGTGGTTACATGGGCTATAAAGTCTCAGTCCAGATCAGTTCTCTGGTGGGGTACTCCAGGCATGTTGCTGGAGTCGTCCTCCTGTTACCCTGTAACCGTCCTTCTTGTAAGGGCCACCCTTCCGGTCATAAATCCATTACCTTGATGTTTTGTTGATGTCCTATGTCTTTGGTTTTTAGTGCAGCTATGGATGTCCTGGTTCCTGAGTGTTCTTATGTGTGTGCTGTTTGTCTTATGTTTCTGTGGACAGCGTTTTGTGAGCATGGGTTCCAGTCAGCAAGGCTGTGGCAGGTTAGTGTGGAACTGTTGGGTTCACCTGTCATGTCCATAGATCTGTTTATGTTCCCCATCATCATGCTGCTTGGCCAGTGAGACTCCTGCTCCTCCGTGCCTAGGCGGAGTAGGTTGTCTTACCCTGCTCCTTAGTTCAGGGCCATCCTGAGGGCTTGCAGGGACAATTAGGTTCCAGCGTATGAGCCCTCCTACCACCAGGGTCGGCTCATACTGACAGGAGACAGGGTCAGCGTTAGATACGCAATAGGAGGTGACCTGCTCCCTAATTCTGTTGCCCTGGCCGAGTAGCGACCGGACATCTTCTGGCATAACACGGCTGAGGATTTTCACCATCCTCAGCCGTGACAGGATCCCAGCATGCATCTGTGGTTGCTGGGCCTCCAATGAGTCCCTGCACCTTGTGAGGAGGAGTAGGCTACCTCCAGGTGCACCTGCATTTAAATTTATCTACTGAATAAACATTTGGAGACTTATATAAGTAAAGCTAGGACCACACTCTACAGAGGTGCCTTGATGGTGGCAACGTGGCTTCTCCATATTTTTGCCCAAAGGTTTGTGCAACTAAAACCTCAGCTTTTAATGTATACTATTAGACAGGGTAATTTGTTTTGTTGCAGGCCAGATGGCAGGTGTGCTGGGGATTTTTTGTGTTTTCTATTGTTGTAAGCCTTCCCATGTGCACCCTGCGACCAAGGCTGGTTATAAATTTATGCTGTTACCATCTTTTTCCAGGTCTTAGTTCAGTCTCTCTCCAGATTTGGTCTGAGGGTGGGAATGCTCAAGTGTAGGAAAAGTTCGACTAGGACTGAGGCCTACAGGAGGTCTCACATGCTGATTGAGGAGGAGGACCAAAGAACCTGGATGTCTATCAAAGGTACATGGTACTGAAATGGACCTCAGGAGCAAGTCTGGTGTTTCTCCTACTGAAGATCTCATGCCTATCACTATTCAGCTGTTGCTCTAATACCCAGTGTCAGCCTGTGCTCCTATACATCTGAGTTGTTTTTTGTACGTTAAGCCACATTTAGCTCCCCAAAAACAAGTTTAATGTCACTCATTTGCCTTGTGGGTAGCCATAATTCATACAACTTCCAGGATAGGTTTGGGAAGCTGGGAACTTAGGTTGTGCAAAGTTTCATGGCAATTGATTGAGGTTTAAGTACATTATGGTACATTAAGCTCTTTTTACATTAAGCTAAATGTTTTCAAAAAGGACAAAAAATAGTTTCATGTGCAACACTTTTGGTATGTTTAAATGACCCAAAATCTTCAGAATATGTTGGCATAGAGAGAGTCTAGTAGGATGGGAAGTTTGGGTAAAATTGGTTAACATATGAGTTGTTTTTTGTATGTTAAGCCACTTTAAGCTCCCAAAAAACAAGCTTAATATCACTCATTTGCCTTGTGGGTAGCCAAAATCCATGAAACTTGCAGGACATGTTTGGGAAGCTGGTAACTTAGGTTGTGCAAAGTTTCAAGGCAATTGATTGAGGTTTAGGCACATTATGGTACATTGAGCTACATTAAGCCGTTTTCACATTATATGTTTTAGGATGTCCCATCCAGTAGGGTTTAATAACCAGGCATGATCATAGACAGTGAAATAGATTTTCAGCAGGAGTCTGACATTTAAACCACAAAAAATGCGTAGAACCCTAGTGTGCAACTTTTTAGTGGGCTACGGTATGACCTGTGACAGATTGTCAGTCCCATTTACAAGAAACATAGCAAATTGACAGCAGAAAAAGACTGCATGGTCCATCTACTCTGCCTTTATATACTTATCATAAGATAAGGGGGGAACTAACTCTCCTTAGGGAGAGAGCACCTTAATCAGTGTGAGGAGACTTATAGGCCATACATGCTCTTCTGGAATTCTGGGAGGGAAGTGATGCCAGAGGAGCATGTATGGCCTATAAGTCTCCTCACACTGATTAAGGTGCTCTCTCCCTAAGGAGAGTTAATTCCCCCCTTGCCCGGACACAGGCCTCTCACCCAGTTAAACCAGTACTCTTTGCTCTGCACTGATGAGGGGCAATCTCCCCAAAACAGCTGTCTGCAGATGAGGTGCTGGCTTATTTCATATCCAAGTCACGTCTCAAGGCTTATTTCAAGAGTTGAACATTGACATATAGGATAGCTGCCTTACATCTGGTGGCATTAGAGGCAGAGCCTCTAATAGGATAGACATGTTTGTTTATCCTAGGCAGGTTTAAATTCACTTACTGAAGGAAAGAATTGATAGATTTGATCTAGGATATTTGTATAGCATACAAGGGTCATCTACTTTCCATTTTATGCCACTAATTATAATGATAATCATGATAAGTGTTCTGAAGAATACAGTAAGTACAACTTTGTCAGTTGATGAATGGCATGACAATTTCATGTGTCTCCACTAGATGGCAGAATGTATCTGGAGGATAGTGTATATTGGGTTTGCATATTCTCAGCACTTGTAAAAAGAAAAATGAGAATCCAATTTGACCACTGATCACATATTAAAGGAAACCTGTCATCAACTATTCTACCCATACTAACGGCAGCATAAAGTAGAGACAGGTGAGTTGATTTCAGCAGTCTGTCATTTAAAAGTTAAAAGTAAGTGGTTGCCAAGAACCAACATCACAATCATTGCAGACTGGGCCTAGGAAAAGAGTCACGGACACCTGAGAAGAGTCCTGGTTATTCATGAATTCCTGATCTCCTGCCCACCTGCTGATGACTGACAGTCTTCTACCGAGTTTTCTCCCTTTCTCTCTAGGAGAGAACTGCCAATCATCAGCAGATAGGTGAGAGAGCAGGAGATTATGGATAACCAGGACACTTCTCAGGTAGATTTGACTCTTTTCAAGGCTAAAGCTGCAATGATTATGATGCTGGTTCTCAGCAACCACTTACTTTTAGCTCATGGGTGACACAATGCTGAAATTGGCATTCCTCTCACTATTTTATGCTGCCCTCAGTGAGGTTAGCATAAAGTTGATGACAGGTTCCCTTTAAGTATTAATTTCATCACTGTGTAGATTTTAGTCAGCTCTACTGACTAGTAGCATATTTTGACCCCTCTTTTTAATTCAGACCCATACAATTAGTGCACATATTATCTTTTAGACCTAAGGATAATAAATACTAATTGTACTAAAAGCGTAGTATGGCAGTGATGGCTTTATAATCAATTCTATGCTCCGGGCTGACCTATGTCTTGGGTAATTCCTAAACAACGGAGCACTTTCTATTTTTACATTTGTTCTGCTGCCAAGTACAAAGGGTCAGATAGACATATTAAATATCTCTATAAAACTATGTTTGACCCCTTAATGACCCTGCCATTTTTCACCTTAAAGGGGTTCTGCACCTTCATTTAACTGATGATCTATCCTCTGGATAGATCATCAGCTTCTGATCGGCGGGGGTCCGACACCCGGGACCCCTGCTGATCAGCTGTTTGAGAAGGCAGCGGCGCTCCAGCAGCGCCGCTGCCTTCTCACTGTTTACCGCTGGAGCGCCGCTGCCTTCTCAAACAGCTGATCGGCGGGGGTCCCGGGTGTCGGACCCCCGCCGATCAGAAGCTGATGATTATCCAGAGGATAGATCATCAGTTAAATAAAAGTGCAGAACCCCTTTAAGGACCAGGTCATTTTTAGCAAATCTTTATGTGAAATAACTTTAAAACGCTTTTACTTATCCAGGCCATTCTGAGATAGTTTTCTTGTCAAATTTTGTACTTCATGACGGTGGTAAAATTAAGTCCAAAAATTTCATTTTTATTTATAAAAAAAATACCAAATTAGCAAATTTATTTATAATAGATAGTAATACCTCCAAAAATAGTTATGACTTTACATTCCCCATATGTCTACTTTATGTTTGGATCATTTTGTGAATGCCATTTTATTTTTTGGGGACGTTAGAAGGCTTAGGCCCCTTCCATACTGGCGAGAATTCCGCACGGGTGCAATGCGTGCGCTGAACGCATTGCTCCCGCACTGAATACGGACCTATTCACGTCAATGGGGCTGTTCAGATTAGCAGTGATTTTCACGCATCACTTGTGAGTTGCGTGAAAATCGCAGCATGTTCTATATTCTGCGTTTTTCAGGCCCCATATGAATTAATGGGTCTGCGTGAAAATCACAAGCATCCGCAAGCAAGTGCGGATGCGGTGTGATTTTCACTCATGGTTGCTAGGAGATGATAGGGATGAGCAACCCCATTAAAGTCTAATCACTGCATTATTTTCCCTTATAACATGGTTATAAGGAAAAATAATAGCATTCCTAATACAGAATAGTATATAGTATACATAGATGCGGTGTGGAACGGAACCACGGAACAGAACCCTACGGAAGCACTACGGAGTGCTTTCGTGGGTTCCGTGCCTCCACACCGCAAAAAGATAGAACTTGCTCTATCTTTTTGCGGAACGGACGGATCGCGGACCCCATTCAAGTGAATGGGGTCGCAATCTGCATGCGGCAACCCCACGACCGGTGCCAATGCATTGCAGACCGCAATTTGCGGTCCACAGCATGGGCATGGATGGGCAACGGTCGTGTGAACAAGCCCTAAAGCTATGACTCTTCTGCTTCTTATACAGAGTGATTACTGATACTTGCCAAGTCCTCACAGACCTCACAGACTCCCAGAAGAGTTGGCTAATCTCCCTATTATCAAACAAGCCTCCTGGCACCTCTTGGTAATCAGCCATAACTGTGCATGGCACCAGGATAGGGGCAGACTGGGAACTTAAAGTGGCCCTGGAAAAAAAACATAAAAGTGGCCCCAAGTTGAAGTGAGTCCAAATTGACAGAAGGCAGGGCAACACAAGTAGGTAAGACCAACATAAGCTACAAGGAGACAGGGACAACATAAGTGGGTGGGGCCATTAATACCATAATGCAGCACGAAATTCTGCCCCAGCAAAACCAAATACCTGATGCTCCTAGCATTAATTAATGCTGAAAGCACTAGATTGTTATTTATCTGTCCAGTGGCCATGTGGAGGGCTTGGGTGCTCCCCTGGCCATCTGCCCACCTAGAAATGTCCCTGCCAGTTTGCCCCTCATCAGACACAGCACTGGCATCCAAATACACTGTGAGGGGGTGGCAATACCTTATGTAAAGGGACACAGTCTGCCTTCAAATGGGAGTGGCTTGTAAAAAGGGGTGTGTCTATCCTGGTCTCCAAGGACCCAGATAGAAAAATTTGCCAAGTAAGTAAGTACATACAGGGCCGGGACTAGGTATTTTGGTGCCCTAGGCGGAGCAGGCAAATTGTGCACCCCCATCCACCCCCCCAAAAGAAAAAAACTATTTAAAGTAACCTACTATAACTTACTAATAAAGATATTAAAACACATTTGAAAAAAAGCAGTTAAGGGCAAATCCAGTGATTTACAGGTGACGTCTCCATGGATTTGAGTTCTTCACTTTCCTTTTCTTCTCCATTTGGTCCAGACCATTACAGGCAGACATCTTTGGTCAGGGGTGTGCAGCCCCTCTGCCACATAAGCAGACAGCAGTATTACTATATGGCACTCGGTGGATGGGGACTATTACAGATTCTTCAAACTAGCCACCAAATGTTTACAGGCCACTATCATCCTGCTGCTCTTCCCAATACTGCACCCACTGTATTCTTCCATGCCTATAAACACTACACTGTCAGAAATAACAGTGACATACAGATAGTCCCCCCACAGTTATAGTGCTCCCAGACTGCCCTCATTAGTAATAGTGCCCTCACTAGTAATAATACCCCCAACAGTACCCACATAATGTGCCCAATAATAATGCCCCTACAATACCCCCAGTAGTAATAATATAACCATGGTGCCATAGTATTTATAAAGCCCCTCCTGCAGTGCCCCCTGTAGTTGTAATGCTCCCCTGTAGTTATAAATCCCTGTAGTGTCCCCGGTATTATAATGCCCCCTTGTAATTTCAGTACATATTCATATTTATAATGCTTCCCTCATAGTTCCAGTAAAAAAAAAAAAATATGCTCCTTTGTCTTCCCCCGCCCACAGTACCAGTATATAACCCTGTAATGCCAGGTATATATAAATACATATATATATATAAAACACTGGGCAGCACCGCAATCAAGACTGAGGAATAGGAGTGCCAGCGGCTATAGGTGCGATCCGCCAACCAAATATATAAAGAAAGAAAACTCCATGGCACTTCCAAAAATAACGTGCGTATTTTATTCCACTAGATGCTACGTTTCGGTCCTCTCAATGGAGCCTTTCTCAAGCAATAACAATAATGGTGCATAATACATGTATAAATACCACCCCCATGGTGACAAGACAATTGAGATAATAAACCAAAAAAGTGCAGTAGTGCTCACAACATTGTATAATAATTAATTAATGTGCCAAAATAAATATTCATCTTACAATAAGGCCTCTTTCACACTACCGTTTTATTTTTTCTGTTTTGCTGGCCGTTTTTTGCGTTCCGTATACGGTCCATA
Organism: Bufo gargarizans; assembly: GCF_014858855.1. Taxonomy (NCBI): domain Eukaryota; kingdom Metazoa; phylum Chordata; class Amphibia; order Anura; family Bufonidae; genus Bufo; species Bufo gargarizans. Next base: position 618,393,393 of record NC_058080.1, on the reverse strand, counting down.
TACGGAACCATTCATTTCAATGGTTCCGCAAAAATAACTGCATGCATACGGAGTACATTTCAGTATTTCCGTTTTTCCATTCTGTTGAAAGATAGAACATGTCCTATTATTGCCCGCAAATCACGTTCCGTGGCACCATTCAAGTCAATGGGTCCGCAAAAAAAAGGAACACATACGGAAATGCATCCGTATGTCTTCCGTATCCGTTCCGTTTTTGCGGAACCATCTATTGAAAATGTTATGCCCAGCCCAATTTTTTCTATGTAATCACTGTATACTGTATATGCCATACGGAAAAACGGAACGGAAACACAACGGAAACAAAAAAACGGAACAATGGATCCGTGAAAAACAAACTGCAAAATACTGAAATAGCCATACGGTAGTGTGAAAGAGGCCTTATATAGTGAATTCATCCATAAATTACATTATAAGGCTTCTTTCACACTACCGTATGGCTATTTCAGGGTTTTGCAGTCCGTTTTTCACAGATTCGTTGTTCAATTTTTTTTGTTTCCGTTGTGTTTCCGTTTTTCCGTTCCGTTTTTCCATATGGCATATACAGTATACAGTAATTACATAGAAAAAATTAGGCCGGGCATAACATTTTCAATAGATGGTTCCGCAAAAACGGAACGGATACGGAAGACATTCGTTTTTTTTGCGGACCCATTGACTTGAATGGAGCTACACGTGATTTGCGGGCAATAATAGGACATGTTCTATCTTTCAACAGAACAGAAAAACAGAAATACAGAAACGGAATGCATACGGAGTACATTCTGTTTTTTTTGCGGAACCATTGAAATAAATGGTTCCGTATACGGAAAGCAAAAAACGGCCTGCAAAACAGAAAAAAAAAAAAAACGGCAGTGTGAAAGAGTCCTAAATATGTTAAAAATGTCAAAAAAGTATCAAAATAGATAATGACATGACACATGATTGATAAAGTGCAAACATTTGTGACATACCATATGTGCTAAATTAAAAACCTGATTGATGACTGGAGGAGGGAGGGATTGTACCTGGCCAGCATGGAGTCTTGAATGTAACTTGGCGTCTCCAAGTCCAGACTGCGCATGTGAGGAAGTGACCGCATCACCAGGGAGCGATCACATGCTCCAACCGAGCCACATGACCGCGATCGCCATAGAGGCGCTGTATAGGAAGTAACCGCATCACCGGCGAGCGATCACATGCTCCAACTAAATCACATGACCGAAATCACCATGGAGACGCAATATACAATCTTAGGTTTCATAATCTACAGAGAAAGAGATCGCGGGACATAATCGAATCACACGATCACACTCTCCAGAAAAACGTATGAACATATATGTATTAATGACATGTGATATTCAAGCGTCAAGTCCACGGGCCAAGAAAAGCACACATGGGCGCCTAGAGTGAAAGGACAGACCCCAATATCCATGGGCGTTCAATTACCACAGCGTCTGAGCGTTATCTCAGCATCACAAAGGGAAAAACAACATGAAAGCAACTTAAAGGAGACACTGCAAGGAATGCTATAATGAGACAATATGTAATGTCATATATACAGGGAGTGCAGAATTATTAGGCAAGTTGTATTTTTGAGTATTAATTTTATTATTGAACAACAACCATGTTCTCAATGAACCCAAAAAACTCATTAATATCAAAGCTGAATATTTTTGGAAGTAGTTTTTAGTTTGTTTTTAGTTTTAGCTATTTTAGGGGGATATCTGTGTGTGCAGGTGACTATTACTGTGCATAATTATTAGGCAACTTAAAAAAAAAAAATATATACCCATTTCAATTATTTATTTTTACCAGTGAAACCAATATAACATCTCAACATTCACAAATATACATTTCTGACATTCAAAAACAAAACAAAAACAAATCAGTGACCAATATAGCCACCTTTCTTTGCAAGGACACTCAAAAGCCTGCCATCTATGGATTCTGTCAGTGTTTTGATCTGTTCACCATCAACATTGCGTGCAGCAGCAACCACAGCCTCCCAGACACTGTTCAGAGAGGTGTACTGTTTTGCCTCCTTGTAAGGCCCCATGCACACGGCCGTGTTTCACGGCCGTGTGCGGGCCGTGGAACCGCGGCCTGGATCCCTCCTGAGAGCAGGAGCGCACGGCGTCACTGGTTGCTATGACGCCGTGCGCTCCCTGCTGCCGGCACAGTACAGTAATACACTGGTATAGATCATACCAGTGTATCACTGTATTGCGGCGGCAGCAGGGAGCGCACGGCGTCATTGCAACCAGTGACGCCGTGCGCTCCTGCTCTCAGGAGGGATCCAGGCCGCGGTTCCACGGCCCGCACACGGCCGTGTGCATGGGGCCTAAATCTCACATTTGATGATGGACCACAGGTTCTCAATGGGGTTCAGATCAGGTGAACAAGGAGGCCATGTCATTAGTGTTTCTTCTTTTATACCCTTTCTTGCCAGCCACGCTGTGGAGTACTTGGACGCGTGTGATGGAGCATTGTCCTGCATGAAAATCATGTTTTTCTTGAAGGATGCAGACTTCTTCCTGTACCACTGCTTGAAGAAGGTGTCTTCCAGAAACTGGCAGTAGGACTGGGAGTTGAGCTTGACTCCATCCTCAACCCGAAAAGGCCCCACAAGCTCATCTTTGATGATACCAGCCCAAACCAGTACTCCACCTCCACCTTGCTGGCATCTGAGTCGGACTGGAGCTCTCTGCCCTTTACCAATCCAGCCACGGGCCCATCCATCTGGCCCATCAAGACTCACTCTCATTTCATCAGTCCATAAAACCTTAGAAAAATCAGTCTTGAGATATTTCTTGGCCCAGTCTTGACGTTTCAGCTTGTGTGTCTTGTTCAGTGGTGGTCGTCTTTCAGCCTTTCTTACCTTGGCCATGTCTCTGAGTATTGCACACCTTGTGCTTTTGGGCACTCCAGTGATGTTGCAGCTCTGGAATATGGCCAAACTGGTGGCAAGTGGCATCTTGGCAGCTGCACGCTTGACTTTTCTCAATTCATGGGCAGTTATTTTGCGCCTTGGTTTTTCCACACGCTTCTTGCGACCCTGTTGACTATTTTGAATGAAACGCTTGATTGTTCGATGATCACGCTTCAGAAGCTTTGCAATTTTAAGAGTGCTGCATCCCTCTGCAAGATATCTCACTATTTTTGACTTTTCTGAGCCTGTAAAGTCCTTCTTTTGACCCATTTTGCCAAAGGAAAGGAAGTTGCCTAATAATTATGCACACCTGATATAGGGTGTTGATGTCATTAGACCACACCCCTTCTCATTACAGAGATGCACAACACCTAATATGCTTAATTGGTAGTAGGCTTTCGAGCCTATACAGCTTGGAGTAAGACAACATGCATAAAGAGGATGATGTGGTCAAAATACTCATTTGCCTAATAATTCTGCACTCCCTGTAATTGTCCTGTCCTCCGACTCCTGTCAGCACAAACATGCGATGAATATTACACCTAAAGGACACCATTATGAACCTCATTTTAATGTGGGCAACGCTTGGCAGATACCGTACCGCTTCCGCAATACAATATCACCGCAAAAAAAAACACCCTTTGCTGACATCATCATAGATGCCAGACTTAAAGGTGTTCCCTATGCACCAAATAAAATAAAAATAAAATGAAATAAAATAAAAAAGATTTTTGCCATCGGTAACCAATACCAGCAATAATTAAACTGGGGTCAACACCACCTCAATGGCATGAAGACGCCATTGGGTATGTAACCAATAATAAAAAAGAACATGTGAAAAGAAGTCCAAAATGATATTCCAAATGAATCAATAACAATAATTATTAGAAACAGATGAGAGGACAATATCCCTATCACAAGCTGCACTATGTATCCCAAAAACTTTTTTCAGTTGTTATAGTAAGTAATTGTAGTGAATTGTTGTAGTAAATAAATTTTCAATTATTGTAGTAAGTCTATGCTAGTTCGGCAACCCTCCATCATTCTTCCATCCAGTAAAAACTAAAAGCAAAAAACAAAAAAAAAGAAGAAAAAGGTCATTAGTATAATTAGCACCATATTAAAGGAATGACAGAACATGAACATCCATGCGTCTAACTGGGGACTATGAGTTTAAAATCCCGGTTCTAAAATCTACATTTAATTCATATGTACAGTTGAGCGGACACCTGGATGTTCGGGTTTGACCGATTCAGCCGAAGTTCACAAAAAAGTTTGAGTTCGGGACCCGAACTTGACCCCGAACCCCATTGAAGTCAATAGGGACCCGAACATTTGAGCACTAAAATGGCTGTAAAAAAGTCATGGAAAGGGCTAGTGGGCTGTAAATGGCAGCAAAATGTGGTTAAGAGCAAGGCAAGTGATCTGCAAACAAATGTGGATAGGGAAATGACTTAATTAACATAAAATACATAAAAAAAATAATATATATATATAATCTTGATCTTGGAGGACGAGGTCCATATGGAATAGGAGGTTGAGGAGGCGGTGGATGTGGCGGTGTAGGTGGAAGCGGCGGTGGAGGTTGAGGAGGTAGCCTACACTTCTTTTTGGTGTTATTTTTTATTTTTTTCTGTTTAACCACCTCAGGACCGCCGTACGCAGGATTGCGTCCTGGCGGCAGCCCTGTTATTCCGAGTGGAGAGATTTCCTTTGAACGCGCGCACACAGGCGCACGCGTTCACAGGATCGGAAGGTAAGCGAGTGGCTCTACAGCCTGCCAGCGGCGATCATTCGCTGGCAGGCTGTAGATGCGATTTTTGATAGCAGCGTCTAATATACCTGCTACCTGGTCCTCTGGTGGTCCCTTTTGCTTGGATCGACCACCAGAGGACACAGGCAGCTCTGTAATAAGTAGCACCAAGCACCACACTACACTACACCCCCCCTGGTCACTTATTAACCCCTTATTAACCCCTGATCACCCCATATACACTCCCTGATCACCCCCCTGTCATTGATCACCCCCCTGTAAGGCTCTATTCAGACGGCCGTATGTGTTTTACGGATCCACGCATCCATGGATCGGATCCGCAAAACACATACGGACGTCTGAATGGAGCCTTACAGGGGGGTGATCAATGACAGGGTGGTGATCACCCCATATAGACTCCCTGATCACCCCCCTGTCATTGATCACCCCCCTGTAAGGCTCCATTCAGACATTTTTTTGGCACAAGTTTGTGGAAATTGATTATTATTATTTTTTGTTTGTTTTGTTTTTTCTTACAAAGTCTCATATTCCACTAACTTGTGTCAAAAAATAAAATCTCACATGATCTCACCATACCCCTCATGGAATCCAAATGCGTAAATTTTTTTAGACATTTATATTGCAGACTTCTTCTCACGCTTTAGGGCCCCTAAAATGCCAGGGCAGTATAAATACCCCATATGTGACCCCATTTCGGAAAGAAAACACCCCAAGGTATTCCGTGAGGGGCATATTGAGTCCATGAAAGATTAATATTTTTGTCCCAAGTTAGCGGAAAGGGAGACTTTGTGAGAAACAAAAATTAAAATCAATTTCCGCTAACATGTGCCCAAAAAAAAAACTTTCTATGACCTCGCCATGCCCCTCATTAAATACCTTGGGGTGTCTTCTTTCCAAAATGGGGTCACATGTGGGGTATTTATACTGCCCTGGCTTTTTAGGGCCCCTAAAGCGTGAGAAGAAGTCTGGGATCCAAATGTCTAAAAATGCCCTCCTAAAAGGAATTTGGGCCCCTTTGCGCCTCTAGACTGCAAAAAAGTGTCACACATGTGGCATCGCCTTACTCAGGAGAAGTTGGGGAATGTGTTTTGGGGTGTCATTTTACATATACCCATGCTGGGTGAGATAAATATCTTGGTCAAATGCCAACTTTGTATAAAAAAATGGGAAAAGTTGTCTTTTGCCGAGATATTTCTCTCACCCAGCATGGGTATATGTAAAAAGACACCCCAAAACACATTGCCCTACTTCTTTTGAGTATGGCGATACTACATGTGTGACACTTTTTTGCAGCCTAGGTGGGCAAATGGGCCCACATTCCAAAGAGCGCCTTTTGGATTTTACAGGGAATTTTTTACAGATTTTTATTTCAAACTTCTTTACTTCTCACGCATTTGGGCCCCTAAAATGCCAGGGCAGTATAACTACCCCACAAGTGACCCCATTTTGGAAAGAAGACACCCCAAGGTATTCCGTGAGGGGCATGGCGAGTTCATATAATTTTTAAATTTTTGGCAAAAGTTAGCGGAAAATGATGATTTATTTTTTATTTTATTTTTTCTTACAAAGTCTCATATTCCACTAACTTGTGACAAAAAATAAAAACTTCCATGAACTCACTATGCCCATCACGAAATACCTTGGGGTGTCTTCTTTCCAAAATGGGGTCACTTGTGGGGTAGTTATACTGCCCTGGCATTTAAGGGGCCTAAATGCGTGCAAAGTAGTTTGAAATCAAAATTTGTAAAAAATGGCCTGCGAAATCCGAAAGGCGCTCTTTGGAATATGGGCCCTTTTGCCCACCTAGGCTGCAATAAAGTGTCACACATGTGGTATTGCCGTACTCGGGAGAAGTTGGGGAATGTGTTTTGGGGTGTCATTTTACATATACCCATGCTGGGTGAGATAAATATCTCGGCAAAAGACAACTTTTCCCATTTTTTTATACAAAGTTGGCATTTGACCAAGATATTTATCTCACCCAGCATGGGTATATGTAAAATGACACCCCAAAACACATTCCCCAACTTCTCCTGAGTACGGCGATACCACATGTGTGACACTTTTTTGCAGCCTAGGTGGGCAAAGGGGCCCACATTCCAAAGAGCACCTTTCGGATTTCACAGGCCATTTTTTACACATTTTGATTTCAAACTACTTTGCACGCATTTGGGCCCCTAAAATGCCAGGGCAGTATAACTACCCCACAAGTGACCCCATTTTGGAAAGAAGACACCCCAAGGTATTTCATGATTTCATAGTGAGTTCATGGAAGTTTTTATTTTTTGTCACAAGTTAGTGGAATATGAGACTTTGTAAGAAAAAAGAAAAAAAAATTCATCATTTTGCGCTAACTTGTGACAAAAAATAAAAAGTTCTATGAACTCACTATGCCCATCAGGGAATACCTTTGGGTGTCTACTTTCCGAAATGGGGTTATTTGTGGGGTTTTTCTACTGTCTGGGCATTGTAGAACCTCAGGAAACATGACAGGTGCTCAGAAAGTCAGAGCTGCTTCAAAAAGCGGAAATTCACATTTTTGTACCATAGTTTGTAAACGCTATAACTTTTACCCAAACCATTTTTTTTTTACCTAAACATTTTTTTTATCAAAGATATGTAGAACAATAAATTTAGAGAAAAATTTATATATAGATGTCGTTTTTTTAAAAAAAAATTACAACTGAAAGTGAAAAATTTAATTTTTTTGCAAAAATTTCGGTAAATTTCGATTAATAACAAAAAAGTAAAAATATCAGCAGCAATGAAATACCTCCAAATGAAAGCTCTATTAGTGAGAAGAAAAGGAGGTAAAATTCATTTGGGTGGTAAGTTGCATGACCGAGCAATAAACGGTGAAAGTAGTGTAGTGCAGAATTGTAAAAAGTGGTCTGGTCATTAAGGGTGTTTAAGCTAGGGGGCTAAAGTGGTTAAATTAGGGTACACCCCAAAACATTGGGAAATATAACCTGTTATAACCCCCTCTAGCCCAGCCCTGCTAAACAAACGTTCAGACAATACACTGGCTGCAGGGAAGGCCAGCAGCTCCAAGGCATAAAGGGCAAGCTCAGGCCATATGCCCAATTTGTAGACCCAGAAGTTAAAGGGGGCAGACCCATCAGTAAGTACGTGTAGGCATGTGCACACATACTGCTCCACCATGTTGCACATCCCCGTGATGTCCACGATCCAATTCAATATTTGCTCTATCATCTTTTGATGTTCTTTTCTGCGCCTACCATGTTGATCACGGTTAGGGGCGAATCAGGGTTCCAAGCCGGAGAGGGAGCGTGAGAAAAGGAGACCACATCCAATGGAGGTCAATGGCTGCAATGTGATCAAGCTGAAATGTGGGACAAATTATTAAAGCAGAAGGATCGAATGAAAGGGACAATTAAAGACGAATTTTAGAAATGTAAGTCCCTGTCACCTATGCAGAGCAGGGGTTTTTCATTGCCAGAAATGGGTTAATGTCACCCACCAATGGAACAGATGATTTTAAAAAAAATTCGGTCCCTGTCACCTCTGCAGAGCAGGGGTATATCACAGCCAAAAATTGGTGAATGTCACCCGACAATGTAACAAAAAGATTTGTGAAATTTATTAACCTGTCTACTAGGTAGAGCAGGGGTATATCACAGCCAAAAATTGGTGAATGTCACCCAACTATGTAACAGAAAAATGTGTGAAATTTATTAACCTGTCAACTAGGTAGAGCAGGGGTATATCACAGCCAAAAATTGGTGAATTTCACCGGAAAATGTAATGGAAAAATTTGTGAAATTTGTTTACCTGTCTACTAGGTAGAGCAGGGGTATATCACAGCAAAAAATTGGTGAATTTTACCCAAAAATGTAACAGACAAATTAATGAAATTACATAAAATAAAAAACGCACAAATTAAAAAATAATAATCTTGATGTATGAGGTGGAGGTCCATATGGAGTAGGAGGTTGAGGAGGTGGTGGATGTAGCGGTGTAGGTGGAAGCGGAGGTGCAGGAGGACGAGCCAACACTGGTTTAATATCTTTTTATTTTTTTTAAATTAGGGTACACCCCAAAAGAGTGGGAAATATCAAAAATACAACAATGAGCAAATGCTGTAGAATAACAATGGCTGGGTAAGGCCGGTATACATGTCTATTCTTCACAAGGTACAGACAAGTCCTTTGGGATCCATGCCTGATTCATTTTAATGAACGTGAGCTTGTCCACATTGGCTGTGGACAGGCGGCTGCACTTGTCTGTGATAACGTCCCCTGCCATGCTAAACACACGTTCAGATAATACACTGGCTGCAGGGCAGGCCAGCACCTCCAAGGCGTAAAGGGCAAGCTTAGGCCATGTGCCCAATTTGGAAACCCAGTAGTTGAAGGGGGCAGACCCGCCATTCATTATGTGTAGGTGTGTACACACATACTGCTCCACCATGTTGTTGAAATGCTGCCCCCTGCTAAGACGTTCCATATCAGCTGGTGGTGCTGGTTGTTGTGGCGTGCTGACAAAGCTTTTCCACATGTAGGCCATGATAACCCTGTCTTCTGAGGTGCTGGAGGGGCCCCGGCTGCGATGGCGACCTCTTCCTCCTCCTCTGCCTTCGCCTTGTGCTTCCACTGTGCCCCCGCTGTCAGGTGGGAATGCCACCAGCAGCGAGTCTACCAGCGTGCGCTTGTACTCGCACATCGTACGATCACCATCCAGTGACGGAATTAAGGACGGTACGTTGTCCTTGTAATGGGGATCCAGCAGCGTGGCCACTCAATAATCAGCACATCTTAGAATGTGGGAAACTCGGCGGTCGTTGCGGAGACACTGCAGCATGTAATCGCTCATGTGTGCCAGGCTGCACAGAGGCAACGACAAGCTATCATCTGTGGGAGATGTATCATCTGTGTCCTCTGTATCCCCCCAGCCACGCACTAGTGATGGCCATGATCTGGTTTGGGTGCCACCCTGCTGTGAACACGGTTCCTCCTCCCCCATCTCATCCTGCTCATCCTCCGCCTCCTCATCCTCCAGAACTGTGCTCTGGCTGGACAATTGTGTACCTGGCATTTGTGGGTGCAGGAACTCACCCTTGTAGCCACTTAAGAATGGCTGGCTGGAAACCCTATGAAATGATCCCTCTTTCTCCACCTCCTCCTGTGCCACATCCTCTTCCATCATCGCCAGAAGTGTTTTTTCAAGGAGGCATAGAAGTGGGATAGTAACGCTGAGAACGGCGTTATCAGCACTGGCCATGTTGGAGGAGTACTCAAAACACCGCCACAAGGAACACAGGTCTCGCATGGAGGCCCAGTCATTGGTGGTGAAGTGGTGATGTTCCGCAGAGTGACTCACCCGTGTGTACTGCAGCTGAAACTCCACTATCGCCTGCTGCTGCTCGCACAGTCTGGCCAGCATGTGCAAGGTGGAGTTCCACCTTGTGTGCACATTGCATATGAGGCGGTGAGCGGGAAGCCTGAAATTACCCTGCAGAGCTGACAGACAAGCAGCAGCAGGGGGAGAACGCCGAAAGCGCACACAGACGGCCCGCACTTTCTGCAGCAGCTCTGACATATCGGGGTAATTTTTAAGGAATCTCTGCACCACCATATTCATCACATGCGCCAGTCAAGGGATGTGCGTCAAACCGGCTAGTCCCAGAGCTGCTACAAGATTTCGACCATTATCCCACACCACCACGGGCTTGAGGCTCACTGGCACCAATCACTCATCAGTCTCTTGTTCAAGGCCCGTCCACAGCTCCTGAGCGGTGTGGGGTTTTTCCCCCAAACAGATATGTTTTAAAAGTGCCTGCTGTCGTTTACCCCTGGCTGTGCTGAAGTTGGTGGTGAAGTTGTTACGCTGATCGGATGAGGAGGCGGTAGAGGATGAGGAAGCGGAGTAGGAGAAGGAAGCAACAGGAGGCAAACTGAAGTGCCCTGCAATCCTCGGTGGTGGAAGGATATGCGAAAAACTGCTATCCGCCTCAGGCCCATTCACCACTGCATTTACCCAGTGTGCTGTTAGGGAGATATAACGTCCCTGACCATGCTTACTGGTCCACGTATCCGTAGTTAGGTGGACCTTGCCACAGATGGCATTGCGCAGTGCACGCCTGATTTTGTCCCCCACTTGGTTGTGCAGGGAAGGAATGGCTCACCTGTAAAAGTAGTGGCGACTGGGCACGACGTACTGTGGGACAGCCACCGCCATAAAATGTGCCCAAAATGTGTGTTTTTTTTATAACAGAATATAACAGCAGTATCTAACACGTGTATTTCCCACTGACAGATGCAGCAAAGGCTGCAAATTTAGTATTTGGCCCAAAATGGGTGTTAAATGGGTGTTTTTTTTAATAAATGAAGATAACAGCAGTATCTAACGCGTGTATTTCACACTGACAGAATCCGCATAGGCACCAGATGTAGGGTATTGCCAAAAAGGGGTGCTTTTTTAAACCCAGAAAATTATTGCAGTATTTCAAGCTTGTATTTAACAATGACAGATGCAGCAAATGCTGCAAATTTAGTATTTTGGCCAAAATGGGTGTTTTTTTAATAGCAGAATATAATAGTGGTATCTAACGCTTGTATTTCACACTGACAGATGCAGCAAGGGCTGTAAAATTTAGTATTTTGCCCAAAAAGGTTTTTTTTTAAAACCCAGAAAATTATTGCAGTCTTTCAAGCTTGTATTTAACAATCACAGATGCAGCTAACGCAGCACAATTAGGATTTTACCCAAAATCAGTGTTTTTTTAATATCAGAATATGACAGCAGTATCTAACACTTGCATTTGACACTGACAGATGCAGCAAGGGCTGTAAAATTTAGTATTCTGTGCAAAAAGCTTGTTTTTTTAAAACCCAATAAATTATTGCAGTATTTCAAGCTTAAATTGCACACTGACAAATGCTGCTTGGTCCCAGTTGGAGGGTATTGCCAACAAGGGGTGCTTTTTTAAACCCAGAAAATTATTTCAGTCTTTCAAGCTTGTATTTAACAATGACAGATGCAGCAAACAATGCAAAATTTTGTATTTTCTCAAAAAGGGTGTTTTTTTAAAACCCTGAAAATTATTGCAGTATTTTAAGCTTCTATTTGACTATCACAAATGCACATATGCTGTGCTGGCGCACTGAGCTTGCATAAAATGGCTGCCGCCGTCCACCTAACTAACAGACGGATAAAAGTTATTTTTCTGTGTCACTGGACTCAGGGCAGGGTAAAAAGATTGCGCATTGCACCCACAAAACAAAATCTAGGTAGATCACTGAGTTAACAAGCACTTCAGATTGAAGATTATTTCCTATTCTCTCCCTCACAGCAGCAGCAACCTATCCGTACACTAATCAGAGCAGAGTGACCTGCAGCGCTATGTGACTCCAGCTTATATAAAGGCTGGGTCACATGCTGCACTGGCCAATCACAGCCATGCCATTAGTAGGCATGGCTGTGATGGCTTCTAAGGGCACACAAGTTAAATGCTTGTTGATTTTCTGCTCTGCAGTCTTTCAAAAAGCGCCATTAACTCAACGAACACCGAACCTGAACCCAAACTTTTCCTGAAAAGTTTGTGTTCGGGTCCGGGGTTCGCTCAACCCTTTCCATGCGGTCTAAAGGAATTCAGGGTAGCAATCCAGTGAAGTTCACGTTTCTTAAGGGACAAGCCCCTATTCCCCCCTTTGCGGGAAGCAGGGGCATGATCCATCACGAAACATCTCAAATCACTCTCCTTATGATTCAACTCAGTGAAATGTTTGGATACTGGAAGATCCATCCATTTCTTCCAGATGGTATACCGATGTTTGTTTAACCGTGTTTTGAAGTCAAGTGATGTCTCCCATATATACAATAGATTACAAGGACACCAAAGAATATATACAACAAAAGATGATTGCCAGATTAGAAAATACTTGACGGAAAATTGTCTATGTGTCAAAGGCTGAGTAGAAACATTCCTCTTTTGCATGTAAAGACAATTGATGCAATTTAAGCATGGAAAACATCCCAATTTTTGAGGACGTAAAAACTCTGCCCAGTTTTTTTTCTGTGGGCCTATATCTGTCTGTACTAATTTGTCCCTCAGATTTTGTGGTCTCCTATATGATATTAATGGAGACAATTTAAATGCCTCAACATTGTTTTGTCCACTGTTTAGAATGGACCAATGTCTATTTACAATCTTGTTGATTAAATAGCTGTCCTCTGTATAAATGGTAACCAAAGGAATTCTTCGTAGGGATCTTTTGTCTCGTTTTTTATTAAACAAATCTGTTCTGTCTACTGTTTGTATGGTCCACAATTGTGGTTTCAATACTGTATTGGGAAAGCCCCTTTCCTTGAATGACGTAGTCATTCTTGTAAGTGTCCGGTCAAGATGATGTGTATCACTCACAATCCATTTAGAATGCATGTAGGGACTATATGGGAGGGATATGATCATGGCCCTGGGATGGGCACTATCATATCTTACCAAAGTATTTATTATCAGTAGGCTTAGTGTACACTTCAGTCCTAAATTGTCTACAAAAATAAATATATCACCAGTCCGCAATAATGCTATGCAGCAGGTCCGAAAAAGTGATGTGGGTTCAATCACTATAAACAGGTACAATATATGGGGTTCGGACCGCGCTTCTGGTCCAGGTCAGTATGCAAGTTCTTAATCCTTCTTACTTCCTCGTTTGCAGAGAGAGCCGAGGGCTGCAAATATCCCTCAAATAGATATCCTGCAACCAATGGAATTATAATAGTGTGAGTCCGTATGTAAGAGTAACCTGCATTGCACTGATTATACTCACACAATGCGAAAAAGACAGGGCGTGAATGCAATCCCTCCGTGGTAGGTTGTTCTTGTTCTGTCGGAACAGCCACGTTTCTATGCAATCGGGTTAGATCCCCACACGGACTCAAATGATGTATACCCCAAACAAATCTGTATTCCTCTTCTTCAGATTCCTGCAAATTTTCTGTGGACAAGAATAGCTTCTGCAATAGTGAAGCTCCGCATATATTTGTTAAAACTTTTTATTTGTCCGTACTTACAAGACAACTCTCTTAACCCCTTAGTGACCAAGCCTGTTTGGGCCTTTATGACCAAGCGTTTTTCTTCCTTTTTTCATCGTCGCGTTCCAAGAGCTATAACTTTTTTATTTTTTCGTCTATATAGCTTTATGAGGGCTTGTTTTTTATGGGACAAGTTGTAGTTTTCATTGGTATCATTTTGGAATAAATGGCGCTTTTTGATCGCTTGTTATTACGTTTTTTTCGGTGGAAACTAAGAATAAATGAGAAATTCTGTCTTTTTTTTATTTTTATTTTTTACGGCGTTCACCATAGGGGATAATTTATGTAATATTTATGTAGTCCGGGTCGTTACGGACGCGGCAATACCAAACATATGGGGGATATTTTCTTTTTGCAATTTTTTTCATTGAAAAGCGTATTTTCAATGAAAAAAAAAAAGCATATTTTTTTATTTTATGGAATTTTTTTATTTAATAAATGTGTATTTTTTTATTTATTTTTTTACTACTTAAAAGTCCCACAAGGGGACTATAATATTCAGTATTTTGATTGCTTTAAAAATGTAATGCATTATCTCTATAAGGCATTACATTTGAATAGCAATGCTATTCAAACCTTGACCGGCAGGCTGCGCCAGAGAGGCACAGCCTGCTGGAGAGAACTGAAGACAGGCTCGGGGCCCTGATCGGAAGTGAGGTAAGCTTCCGAACACCTCAGCACCCCGCGATCTTATTTTCGGGGTGCTGATGGGAGACAGAGGGAGTCCGCTCCCTCTGTCACCACTTTACATGCAGCGGGCGCCATTGCGCCCGGCATGTAAAGGGTTAAACAGCCCGGATCGGCACTCCTGCCGGTCCGGGCTGTTAGAGCAGGGTCCCGGCTCTCATGTGAGAGCCGGGTCCGTGCTCCCCGCTGCACGGGGGAGCCGTGCAGCGCTTAGACCGGGCCGCCGTAAAAACGCGGCAGCCCAGCCTAAGGCCCCTTAGTGACCGCCGTAAAAACACGTATGGGTGGTCACTAAGGGGTTAAAAGACAATTTTTAAAACGCATAAAATTCCCAGCGTCTGCTGCTTCTGCCCGACCCGGGTTTCACTCCTAGAGCTTCGTCAGGGGCACACTTGATTTCACCCTCCCCCTCCTTCTTATTTGTCCATTGCAATTAATCAGGAATCAGATGTGTTCCTCCACAGTGTTTTCCTATCCTGCTGTTAACCCTATACTGGAATCTCCTCATCCCCATAGGTAAGAAGACGGATGCTATTAAGTCCCCATTCACATGAGCATGCTTTTTTTTAAATATTGTTTTTTTTCTAATTCAATACAGCTTGTAGGTCGAAATCAACGTTTAGACCTCCCGGCTGTAGTGTGCCTAATTCGTATATCCACTTGGTTTCTTGTTTATTAATTTTTTCCAAAAGACTGCCTCCCCTCCAATGGTTTTGTACGGATTCTACTCCCATAAACTTTAGACCTTCTGGATTTTTTTGATGGTATTTTTTATAATGAGCCGATACTCCATGACTTTCAAGACCTTTTTTTATGTTTCTTATGTGTTCCTGTACACTGACTTTTAGGGGTCTAATAGTCCGTCCAACATACTGGAGGCCACAAGGGCACTCCAGTACATATACAACCCCTTTACTATGACATGTCATTTCACCGACTACTTCTAATTGTTTATCTTTGTTTGTACTTTTGATTGACATATTCTTTAGTAGTTTTTCTGTTCTTTTTCTGTTCTTGCATGGAATGCAAAAACCACACCAATTAAAACTATTTTTTGTTTTTTTGTTCTTGTGTTTATTTTCAAAACGATTGGCGCTGTGTACCAATTTATTTTGCAAGTTGGGAGCCTTTTTATAGATGACTGTCGGTTGCTCAGGAATCACAAGTCCCAACACTGGGTCATTTTTTAAAATCGACCAGTTCTTTTTGATTGCGTTTTTCAGTTCACCAGAGCACTGTGTGAACTGGGTTATGAATGAAAAACGAAAATCAATGGTCTTCTCTGTTCTTTTTAATTTATTAGAGGTTCCTTCTTGTTGTTTGGTTACCTCTTTTATACACCTCTCCAGGTCTTCATTTTTATAGCCCTTTTCCACAAAGCGCTCCTTTATTACTTTGCTTTGTTTTTTAAACATGGCCGAATCAGTGCAGTTGTGGTGGATTCTCTGGACCTGTCCCTTCGGTACATTAAGTAACCAGGGTGCATAATGACAGCTCGTTAAATCTATATAGCCGTTGACATCAGTTGGTTTAAAAAAGTTTTTAGTTTTGAGCCGTCCTTCTTCGGCATATATAGTTAGGTCCAGAAAATCCACAGACACGGCACTGATCGTACTAGTAAAACTAAGGTTCCATTCCTTGTTTTCCAAATTTGCAATGAAGGTCTCAAGTAGGTTTTTATCCCCTTCCCATATCAACAGGCAATCATCTACAGGGAGTGCAGAATTATTAGGCAAATGAGTATTTTGACCACATCATCCTCTTTATGCATGTTGTCTTACTCCAAGCTGTATAGGCTCGAAATCCTACTACCAATTAAGCATATTAGGTGATGTGCATCTCTGTAATGAGAAGGGGTGTGGTCTAATGACATCAACACCCTATATCAGGTGTGCATAATTATTAGGCGACTTCCTTTCCTTTGGCAAAATGGGTCAAAAGAAGGACTTGACAGGCTCAGAAAAGTCAAAAATAGTGAGATATCTTGCAGAGGGATGCAGCACTCTTAAAATTGCAAAGCTTCTGAAGCGTGATCATCGAACAATCAAGCGTTTCATTCAAAATAGTCAACAGGGTCGCAAGAAGCGTGTGGAAAAACCAAGGCGCAAAATAACTGCCCATGAACTGAGAAAAGTCAAGCGTGCAGCTGCCAAGATGCCACTTGCCACCAGTTTGGCCATATTCCAGAGCTGCAACATCACTGGAGTGCCCAAAAGCACAAGGTGTGCAATACTCAGAGACATGGCCAAGGTAAGAAAGGCTGAAAGACAACCACCACTGAACAAGACACACAAGCTGAAATGTCAAGACTGGGCCAAGAAATATCTCAAGACTGATTTTTCTAAGGTTTCATGGACTGATGAAATGAGAGTGAGTCTTGATGGGCCAGATGGATGGGTCCGTGGCTGGATTGGTAAAGGGCAGAGAGCTCCAGTCCAACTCAGATGCCAGCAAGGTGGAGGTGGAGTACTGGTTTGGGCTGGTATAATCAAAGATGAGCTTGTGGGGCCTTTTCGGGTTGAGGATGGAGTCAAGCTCAACTCAACTGCCAGTTTCTGGAAGACACCTTCTTCAAGCAGTGGTACAGGAAGAAGTCTGCATCCTTCAAGAAAAACATGATTTTCATGCAGGACAATGCTCCATCACACGCGTCCAAGTACTCCACAGCGTGGCTGGCAAGAAAGGGTATAAAAGAAGAAAATCTAATGACATGGCCTCTTTGTTCACCTGATCTGAACCCCATTGAGAACCTGTGGTCCATCATCAAATGTGAGATTTACAAGGAGGGAAAACAGTACACCTCTCTGAACAGTGTCTGGGAGGCTGTGGTTGCTGCTGCATGCAATGTTGATGGTGAACAGATCGAAATACTGACAGAATCCATGGATGGCAGGCTTTTGAGTGTCCTTGCAAAGAAAGGTGGCTATATTGGTCACTGATTTGTTTTTGTTTTGTTTTTGAATGTCAGAAATGTATATTTGTGAATGTTGATATGTTATATTGGTTTCACTGGTAAAAATAAATAATTGAAATGGGTATATATTTGTTTTTTGTTAAGTTGCCTAATAATTATGCACAGTAATAGTCACCTGCACACACAGATATCCCCCTAAAATAGCTAAAACTAAAAACAAACTAAAAACTACTTCCAAAAATATTCAGCTTTTGGGTTCATTGAGGACATGGTTGTTGTTCAATAATAAAATTAATCCTCAAAAATACAACTTGCCTAATAATTCTGCACTCCCTGTATATATCTTTTCCAGGTTTTAAGGGTTCCCCTTTTCCTGGATTTTTTCAGCTCGGGGTCAATGAACTGTTTTTCCCACCTGGTCATGAAAATGTTAGCGAAACTGGGGGCGAATTTCCCGACCCGTCCCGACCCTCTGTAGGTAAAAATGATCCTTGAACCAGAAGTAGTTATGTTCTAAACAGAATTCGACACATCGTATTATAAAATCCGCTTGTGCCCTGGTCATATCAGGGTCATTGTACAGGGTCTCTCTTATTGCTTGTAGTCCTAATTTTTTCGGGATGATGGTATATAGGGATGATACGTCGATGGTAGCCATCCATGTATTCTCCCCAATACCCTGAAATTCCTTTATTATTTCAACCACGCTCCCGCTATTCTTTAAATAAGAAGGTGCCATTGGTACATACTTTTGTAGGAAATTATCTATATACTCCGTAATTCTGCTGGTAAGAGAATTAATCCCCGACACTATAGGTCTCCCGGGGGGATTTACAATACTCTTATGTATTTTCGGTAGTATATAGATAATCGGGATCATTGGCTTTTTTATATTTAAATAATCTATCTCTTTTTTTATTCAAGATGCCTTTGTCACCACCATATTTCACCAAAGTTTGTAATTTATTTTTATATTCTATGAGGGGGTCTTTTTTCAGCACGGCATAGGTCTTGCTGTCTCCCAACTGCCTTAGAACCTCTGCTTCGTAGTCCTCAATATTCATAACCACTACCCCCCCCCTTTATCCGCAGGCTTTATTATTATATCTGGATTATCCTGTAACGTTTTTAGTGCGTATTTTTCTTTTTTGGTTAAATTGCCCCTTTTCTTTTTTGCATCTATTTTTTCCAATTCATTTAGGATGCTTCTCTTAAAGGCATCTATGCACTCATTATTCCTATTTTTCGGATAAAATTTTGACTTATCTTTTAATTTCGTATGTATATATTCTTGTTTCTGCTCTATATTATTTTGGTTATTCGTTAACTCCTTTCCTGTGAAAAATTTGGCTATATTCAACTTCCTGATGTATTTGTGGATATCTACAAAGGCATCGAATTTATTTAAACTTTTCGATGGCGCAAATTTGAACCCTTTTCTAAGTACCGCTCGTTCGGGTTCTGACAAGGTGTGTCTGCTGAGATTGAATATCCCATCATTCACACCTTGCTTTTTTTGTTCGCTGATTTTGTGTTTTTTCCCCCCTCTTTTTCCTCTATAAACCTTCTCTTTTGCGGTGTATTGATGTTCGGTGTGATTGTGTTTATTTTTTCTTGTACTTTCTCGAGTTTTTCTTGTTCCTCCCTCTGTACACCCTTGATTGCTTGGTGTGGAAAATTCTGTTGATCTAACTTTCTCTCTTCTTGTACTATACCTCTAGACTCTTCCACCATTTCCATTGGTCTTGCCCTATTTCCCTGTCTATCCGTAGTGTCCTCTTTTACAAACTTATACGGATTGTTATTATATCGCCCATATTGTTGATATGGTTTCCTTATATTGGGCCATTGGTATTGGTTGGCATTCCTCCCATATCCTTTGTGGTTTCCGTTATACTGCTGCATGTCCCATGTGTCATTGGGTCGATCCCCATAATATTCATTTTTTCTAATAGCATCCCATTCCCCCCACTGTTGTTTGGGGTAACCATTAGTTCTCATATTAACACTATATTTCCTTTCCTCTGTCCCTCTCTGCTCACCCATTTCCGGATTGTTAATCTTCCTATTTGCTTCTGACCTGAATCTCCACTTATATATTTTTTTATTCTCATATTCTTCGCATGTTTTGCGATATTTTGTCTGCTTTTTTTCTTTGGTTTCTTTATCTACTACCATAATATTCACTTGACATTTTTCACTTTGCTTAATGTATTCTTTAATTGTCTATCATTTAAGGTTATTAATACATCAAGAAAGTTGATCTGTTCCCTTGAATAACTTAGTGTGAATTTTATGTCACTGTCAATGGTATTTAAAAATTAAAAAAATGATAATTGTTGTTCAGTCCCCGTCCAAATCAAAAAAATGTTATCTATGTATCGCCACCACCTCAAAACATGTTTGAAGTGGGGCAACACATAGATGAAAGTATCTTCCAAGAAGGAGACCGCCACGTTGGCATAGGTTGGCACCACATTAGACCCCATGGCGGTCCCCTTCAATTGGAGATAAAAATAATCACCAAACAAAAAATAATTGTGTGTAAGTACTACATGGAGTATTGTTAAGACAAAGTCCTGACAACCTAATGAAAGGGCAGATTGTGTGAGTGCCAATTTAACAGCATTGATACCAAAATCATGCCTTATCGATGTGTAGAGGCTTACTATATCAAAAGAGACCATAATCATGTCTGAGGTAATAGCAACATCTGACAACTTATTAAAAAAATCTGTTGTGTCCTGTATGTAAGATTCAGCCGACATGGCAAAGATGCACAATATTTTGTCCAAGAAGACAAAAACATTGCTTAACAATAAACCCCTACCCGACACAATGGGCCTGCCTGGAGGGTCATTCAGATCTTTGTGAATTTTGCATAATAAATATAACATAGGTGTAATGGGATGTCGAACTAAAAGATATTCCTTTAATTTAATATCAATAAAGCCTGCCTGTACTCCATCATTTATGATTTGGTTAATTTTCCTCTGATAATCCAATTTTGGGTAATTTGTTAATCTACAGTAAACAGACTGGTCTGACAGTTGACGATGAGCTTCAGCAATATATTTGTGTGTCCATGACCACAACCGCACCCACTTTATCTGCGGGTTTAATAGTGAGGCTGTGGTCATGGACTAACTCGTTTATAGCCGCCACTCCACTGAATATTGGTGTCTGTCCTTTCCCCTAGGCGCCCATGTGTGTTTTTCTTGGCACTGGGCCATGACACTTGAATAACACATGTCATTAATACATATATGTTTATACGTTCTTTTTGGAGAGTGTGATCTTGTGATTCGATTATGTTCCGCGATCGCTTTCTCTGTAGATTGTGTACAGCGTCTCCATGGTGATTGCGGTCATGTGATTTAGTTGGAGCATGTTATCGCTCGCCGGTAATGCGGTTACTTCCTATACAGCGTCTCCATGGCGATCACGGTCATGTGACTCAGTTGGAGCATGTGATCGCTCCCCGGTGATGCGGTCACTTCCTCACATGCGCAGTCGGGACTTGGAGATGCCAAGTTACATTCAAGATTCCATGCTGGCCACGTACAACCCCTCCCTCCTCCATTCATCAATCAGGTTTTTAATTTAGCACATATGGTATGTGACAAATGTTTGCACTTTATCAATCATGTGTCATTATCTATTTTGATACTTTTTTTGTATTTTTAACATATTTATAATGTATTTTATGGATGAATTTGCTATATTATTGTATGATGAATGTTTATTTTGCACATGAATGAATTATTATACAATGTTGTGAGCACTATTGCACTTTATTGGTATTATCTCAATTGTCTTGTCACCATGTGGGTGGTATTTATACATGTATTATGCACCATTATTGTTATTGCTTGGGAAAGGTTCCATTGAGACGACCGAAACATCGCATCTGGTGGAATAAACTACGCACGTTATTTTAGGAAGTGCAGTGGAGTTTTTCTTTCTTTATACAAACCGGATTCCAAAAAAGTTGGGACACTATACAAATCGTGAATAAAAACTGAATGCAATGATGTGGAGGTGCCAACTTCTAATATTTTATTCAGAATAGAACATAAATCACGGAACAAAAGTTTAAACTGAGAAAATGTACCATTTTAAGGGAAAAATATGTTGAATCAGAATTTCATGGTGTTAACAAATCCCCAAAAAGTTGGGACAAGGCCATTTTCACCACTGTGTGGCATCTCCCCTTCTTCTTACAACACTCAACAGATGTCTGGGGACCGAGGAGACTAGTTTCTCAAGTTTAGAAATAGGAATGCTCTCCCATTCTTGTCTAATACAGGCCTCTAACTGTTCAATCGTCTTGGGCCTTCTTTGTTGCACCTTCCTCTTTATGATGCGCCAAATGTTCTCTATAGGTGAAAGATCTGGACTGCAGACTGGCCATTTCAGTACCCGGATCCTTCTCCTACGCAGCCATGATGTTTTGATTGATGCAGAATGTGGTCTGACATTATCTTGTTGAAAAATGCAGGGTCTTCCCTGAAAGAGATGACGTCTGGATGGGAGCATATGTTGTTCTAGAACCTGAATATATTTTTCTGCATTGATGGTGCCTTTCCAGACATGCAAGCCTCCCATGCCACACGCACTCATGCAACCCCATACCATCAGAGATGCAGGCTTCTGAACTGAGCGTTGATAACAACTTGGGTTGTCCTTGTCCTCTTTGGTCCGGATGACATGGCGTCCCAGATTTCCAAAAAGAACTTCGAATCGTGGCTCGTCTGACCACAGAACAGTCTTCCATTTTGCCACACTCCATTTTAAATGATCCCTGGCCCAGTGAAAACGCCTGAGCTTGTGGATCTTGCTTAGAAATGGCTTCTTCTTTGCACTGTAGAGTTTCAGCTGGCAACGGCGGATGGCACGGTGGATTGTGTTCACTGACAATGGTTTCTGGAAGTATTCCTGAGCCCATTCTGTGATTTCCTTTACAGTAGCATTCCTGTTTGTGGTGCAGTGTCGTTTAAGGGCCCGGAGATCACGGGCATCCAGTATGGTTTTACGACCTTCACCCTTACGCACAGAGATTGTTCCAGATTCTCTGAATCTTCGGATGATGTTATGCACAGTTGATGATGATAGATGCAAAGTCTTTGCAATTTTTCGCGGGGTAACACCTTTCTGATGTTGCTCCACTATCTTTCTGCGCAACATTGTGGGAATTGGTGATCCTCTACCCATCTTGGCTTCTGAGAGACACTGCCACTCTGAGACGCTCTTTTTATACCCAATCATGTTGCCAATTGACCTAATTAGTGTTAATTGGTCTTCCAGCTCTTCGTTATGCTCAAATTTACTTTTTCCAGCCTCTTATTGCTACTTGTCCCAACTTTTTGGGGATTTGTTGACACCGTAAAAATTTGAATCAACGTATTTTTCCTTTAAAATGATACATTTACTCGGATTAAACGTTTGATCTGTCATCTACGTTCTATTACAAATAAAATATTGACATTTGCCATCTCCACATCATTGCATTCAGTTTTTATTCACAATTTGTTTAGTGTCCGAACTTTTTTGGAATCCGGTTTGTATATTTGGTTGGTGGATTGCACCTATAGCCGCTGGCACTCCTATTTCTCAGTCTTGATTACGGTGCTGCCCAGTGTTATTTTTTTTCTATTTTGGATCTAGTGGAGTACGCACGGCATTTTCCACATTAATGCACAAGGGAACTCTGGTCTCAGTCGGGACTTGTTCACACCAGGTACCTTTTCATATTCTCAAGAAGAGACAGACAGGATCTTAAATGCGTTTAAGGGGGACCCTGTTTTTTTTATCTACACCTGCGCTTCTGGATACCAAAAGAAATTGAGAAAGACTTACCAAACATATTAAATCAGTGGAGCTTCATCTCATCACATTGTGTGAGTTCCATAAAGCGCAACGCATTCCAAGAGGTGTGCGGACACATTCTCAGCCTACAATGTTCATAAATGACAATGATTTTCAATACAAGTATGAATCAATTGCCAATAATATTAAATTCCTACAAAAGGACCTATCTGAGATGTTGGATAAAAAAACTGAATTGGAAACCATTTTAACTTCCTTGATGTCAGGTGATGAATTTCAGGAATATGTCTCTAAATCTATATCCTTATTGGAGAAAATGAGGAAAGATATACAAGATACCAAACGACACACTTTGGATTATGAGAACGGTACTGTTTATAATTGGAAAACTAACAATCAGCAAATTGGTCCAACTTTTTCCAAGCCCATGGGAAGGGATAAAGTATTATCTAAAACCAACAGTTATACAGGAGCAGATTCTTCGTTTTTAAGGGTTGTGAATTTGTGATAAATACAGGAACAAGGAGAAAAAAAACAACCAGAAGAGATGGGAGGAGAAGACGCAGACAACAAAAGAACCAGGAGCTAGAAGGCTCAAAAACAGAAGAATTGAGTGTGGACACTGTGGTAAATATCTCCTCACATGTTTTAACCTTATTACAACATAAAATACTAGCTAAGGGCTTAAGCTTTTGCCCCAACGTGAGTACTGATTGGTTACGTGTAGAAGCAGATTTACATGAGTTTTTTAGATGACTGAAGTTAAAAGTTTGGTTTTCAATGCATCCTTGTGGTAGTAATGTAAAAACATCTGAATTATGTTTATCTGATACGGATCTCTTTGTGAAGAGCAAATTTTATCCTTCGGTCTCTTCCCCTGCTTTAGAATTGTTTATGGATTCAGTGTCTCGAGATGTACATGCTTTAAATACAACTAACTATGAATGGTTTTGCCACCCCAACATGTCTCTGTTGGAGTGGCAAGCTATGAACTAGTTAGTCCATGACCACTGCCTCACTATTAAACTTGCGGATAAAGGGAGTGCGGTTGTGGTCATGGACACACATAAATATATTGCTGAGGCTCATCGTCAACTGTCAGACCAGTCTGTTTACTGTAGATTAACAAATGACCCCAAATGGGATTATCGGAGGAAAATTTACCAAATCATAAATGATGGAGTACAGGCAGGCTTCATTGATTTTAAATTAAAGGAATATCTTTTAGTTCAACATCCCATTACACCTATGTTATATTTATTACCCAAAATTCACAAAGATCTGAATGACCCTCCAGGCAGGCCCATTGTGTCGGGTAGGGGTTCATTGTTAAGCAATGTTTTCTTGGACAAAATAGTGCACATCTTTGCCATGTCGGCTAAATCTTTCATGCAGGACACAACAGATTTTTTTAATAAGTTGTCGGATGTTGCTATTACCTCAGATGTGATTATGGTCTCTTTTGATATAGTAAGCCTCTAAACATTGATAATGCATGATTTTGGTATAAATGCTGTTAAATTGGCACTCACACAATCTGACCTTTCATTAGGTTGTCAGGACTTTGTCTTAACAATACTCCATGCAGTACTTACACACAATTATTTTTTGTTTGGTGATTATTTTTATCTCCAATTGAAGGGGACCACCATGGGATCTAATGTGGTGCCGACCTATGCAAACGTGGCGGTCTCCTTCTTGGAAGATACTTTCATCTATGTGTCGAGCATGTTTTTAGGTGGTGGCGATACATAGATGACATTTCTTTGATTTGGACGGGGACTGAACAACAATTGTTATCATTTTATTTATTTTTTATTACCATTGACAGTGACATCAAATTCCCACTAAGTTATTCAAGGGACCAGATCAACTTTCTTGATGTATTAATAACCTTAAATGATAGACAATTCAGGTCTGAAGTGTACACTAAGCCTACTGATAAAAATACGTTGGTAAGATACAATATTGCCTATCCCAGGGCCATGATTAAGTCCCTCCCATATAGTCGGTACATGCGTGCTAAATGGATTGTGAGTGATACACATAATCTTTACCGGACACTTACAAGAATGACTACGTCATTCAAGGAAAGGGGCTTTCCCAATACAGTATTGAAATCACATTTGAGGACCATACAAACAGTAGACAGAACAAATTTGCTTAATTAAAAACGAGACACAAGATCCCTACAAAGAATTCCTTTGGTTACCATTTATACAGAGGACA